>NC_042616.1:490040323-490340323 GCF_901001135.1 Rhinatrema bivittatum
GAGAATTTTAGATGTGCCAGATTTACAATAAAAACTGGAAAATAGGTTTTTTTTTAACTAGTTGATTTAAGTTATTGCACTTGAATTATCTCTTTTTTTCTCCTTATCTAAAAAGTGTAGACAACTGAATTTTAATTCCTTTCAAAGATCTAAATCTTTGGTTTCCAAAATTCCCAACAGGAGTTCTGGATGTCCAATTCCCTGACCAGGAAACTAGGACTTAGTCCCTATCTTTTTAACTTGATTCACTTATAATATAAACTGACGCTTTCAAAACTGAACCCTTCATTTATACAAAGAAAAGTATACTGCTTTTCAGTAAACTGATCATCTTACCCTTTCTACCTCAGGAACTAACCATCCAGAACCCCCCTAACTCTTCAAAATAATGTCGAGTCTCTTAAATCAGAAAGAAAGCAGCAAAAAGTACAGCACAAATGCACACAAACAATGTTTCTTATGGTATTTTAGCACCAAATGCCCTGCCTGTACATCAGTCTCCAGTCCGTGCAGCTCCAAGCCAACTAATAGCCGCCCAGACATCTTCAAGGCAAGCAGAGCCTGGGAAGCTTTAAGAACACATTCATTTTACTAGGACGGCAATTCAAAATATTACATTGGGACATTTAAACACATTCCTATTCAACTTTCTCCAGCTACCTTGAGCGCTTTGCTTCTTTCCACATGTACCTTTGCCCCTCCCCACATCAGCAACGCCCGAAGGTCATAAAAAAAAAAAAGAAATGAGAGATACAGAATGTCAGGGTCCACCCCCTCTCTATACCTAGCACGTGAGGGACACACACGTGCAAGATGTCAAGACAGAAGCATACGAATCTTCCACTATCCCCGGCATAGCCGAGAAGGCCAGGACTGGAATCGCCCGCGCGCGCCCGACTCACTCACGCGGCAGTTGAAGGGGTGCTCGCGCACCGTCGCCGCGTGTCGGGACCGCTCGTGCTGAAAGTTGGACTTTTCACAGACCAGCAGGTGCCGGGGGCACCGCTCCAAGTCTCGCAGCATACAGGCGGATAACCGGAGTGAAACAGCACTTCCTGCCTCCGGCGGAGAGTGTACACCACGAGGGGGAGAAAATCCGCGCGTGCGCTTCGCCCAGGCGCGAGACGTTGCTGCCCGCTGCTGGTGGAAGACCTTCGGCGCCCGCTCAGCCGCTGATGGCACGTGGAGAGGCTGGGCGGGGTCCGATGCTTTACTTCAACGTTAAGAGTAGTCACATGGGTCTCTCTTTGCTGGTCTGACGGAGCCAGCTCTATTTTGTTTTCTGTTGCTCTGTGTACTTCTGTTCCTGTAAATAAAAAATGAAAAACGTACAATAAATGTTGTAAAAGTACCTCACGCTGAAGGATTTGGGGGGGGGGGGAGACAACAAAGTACAATATTAGTGTAACCTGCCACGATCCAAGTGGTGGGAGGCGGTAAGCCCTTGTCATTTAAAGTTTTTAAAACAGACATCCTAACGAGCGAGGAGGTCCTTTATCCTTTAATTTGGGGTGTCAGATATGGTTTGCCAAAAAATAAAAAGGTGAGGGGCAAGGATGCCAAAATTGTAGCAGAAGGTTCCTTAAATGAAAAAAAAACCAAACAAACCCAGCAGCCACACCTTTTGAGTTCCTGAACCTGGTACATGCACTCTTTCCCCCCCTTTCTAGCTAGCTGTTTTGTTTGGTTTTTTTTGTTTTTCTCACCGTGCTGAAGAAGAAAGAGAGAGTAAGAGTTAATCCCTCTGAACCCAGTGGTTCATGTATCCCAGTATCTCTACTTTAGGGAAACAGTTATAGGGACAGATTTCTCAAGTGTGTGGTTCAGATTGATGACTTGAAAAGTAAAGGAAAGACATATGAAACCAATATAAACAATGTCAGGCTACGATGAAAAAAGTGGAGAGTAAGTTAAAGTTGAAGAACATGGAACAGCTGTTATCAAGAAAATCAGCAGTTGCAGAAGAGGGTGGAGAACTTGGAAAACTTTGTATGGAGGAAAACTTTAAAACAAGCACACATGCACCCACACAAGTGCATGTATGGGCACAAGCACATAGATGCTGGACTTTTAAATCATCCACACAGGTGCACGTGTACTATTTAATATAAGCCTAGCACACGTGTGTGCTAATTTTAAGTGGTTACACAAGGAAATGTCATTAGTGTATCTTTCCTTAGGACTTGGCTTTTACCCACGTAAGGAAGCACATTTTAAAACACGCGCACGTGAAAGAGAGAATCAGTTTGCCCATTCTATCTCTAGGCCAGAGCTTTCCAAACTTTTCATGTTGCTGACACACTTTTTAGACAAACATAATTTCCTGACACAGTAATTCAGTCTACTAGCAAACCCGAGGTTAAAGGTTAAACGAACGAAATGTATTTTGACAATTTATGTATGTTTCCTTAAATATATACATAAATAAAATGTTTCATGACACAACCTATCTTGTGAAAACCTTTCATTTATATTAAAGATCCATAATATATCGGGCTTGGTATGTCTTGGTCTGTCCGTGCTCACGCATGTTCCCCAGCCCACCGATATATGGCGCAAGCAGCTCCCTAGACGCCTTGGGAGGCTCAAACACTCCGTACAGTGGCCATGTCACAACACCAGCTACAAAAGGTACTCCTGGGGGAATTCAGCGCTACTGTGGGGTGCAGATTTTGCGCAGAATTCCTCCTTCCCGCACATTTCCTCCCTCGCCAGAAGACTATTCAAAACTGGAAGGACAGCGGCCATCGCGGTTCAGGCAGAAAATAGCAGATGAGACCCTGGCATGCTGCAAACGGAGCGTGTCCCACGGCACGCGCTCTGTTCGCGGCAAAGATGAAGGCCCAGCGTGCCGTTCACAGCAAAAAGAGAAGGCCCCCGTGTGCCGCAATAGGCGCGCCCAGGCCTTCATCTTCACCGCGAACAGAGTGTATGCCGCGGGGCGCGCTCCGTTCATGGCATGCCAGGGTCTCGGCTGCAATTTTCTGCTCAAGGTGAAAATGGAAGGCCCCCATGAGCCGCGAACGGAGCACTGGGCCTTCATCTTCGCCGTGAACAGTGCGGGTCCCGCGGCATGCCGGTGAGAGAGAATGTGTGTCAGGGAGGGGATGGTGAGAGAGAGCAGGAGGGTGTGAGAGAGAGCATGGGGGGGAGAGAATGTATGTGTGAGATGGAGGTTGACAGCATGGTTGGTAGGGGGTTGGGGAGGGTGTGAGAGAGAGCATGGGAGGTAAGAGAGGGTGGGTGGGTGGGGGGATGCTTGAGTGTGGGTTTCAGAGAGAGGGAGCCTATATGAGGGGAGGGGGATGCCGGTGAGAGAGGAGAGGGTGTGTGCAAGAGCTTGGTAAATGAACTTTGCCAGCCCTGGATTTAGCAAATGTGCCTCCATGTCCCTTGCCCTGGGTGAAAATAATTTAGTTTTTCCTTTTCAGCTAACGCTTCCATACAAGAGCATATGTTCGCGGGCCTTCATCTTCGCCGCGAACAGCGCAGATCCCGCAGCATGCCGGTGAGAGAGAATGTGTGTCGGGGAGGGGAGGGTGAGAGAGAGCATGGGGGGGATACCGGTGAGAGAATGTGTGTATGAGAGAGGGGGGTGACAGAGAGCATGGTTGGTAAGAGGGGGGTGGGGAGGGTGTGAGAGAGCATGGGAGGTAAGAGGGTGGGAGGGGGGATGCTTGAGTGTGGGTTTCAGAGAAGGAGCCTACATGAGGGGAGGGGGATGCCGGTGAGAGAGAATGTGGGCCAGATTTTCAAAGCGGTACGCGCATACCCCCCGAAAACCTGGCCAATGTACCCCCTGCGCGCGCCGAGCCTATGTTGAGTAGGCTCGGCGGTGCGCGCAAGCCCCGGGACACGCGTAAGTCCCGGGGCTTTCCTGGGGGGGGGGAGTGATGCGGCAGCGCATCATTTGGGGCGGGGCCGCAGGCGTGGTTCCAGCCCGGGGGCATGGCCGAGGCCTCCGAAATGACTCCCGGGTCTGGGAATCGCGCGCCGGTGGCTGGCCTGGCGTGCACAAGTTACGCCTGCTTTGGGCAGGCGTAACTTATTTATTTATTTAATATTTATTTCTATACCGGACTTCACAAATAGAATTCACATCAGGCCGGTTTACATGGAACTTAGGGGATAAACAAGTGTAACCAAACAAGAAGGCTGAAACAAGCAAAGTTACATAAAACAAGGGCATTGAACTTGGGGGCTAAGTAGCCAGGAATTAGCAACAAATAAATAATATAAAACGGGTTATGAGATTAGTAATTATCTCAACAAAGGTAGGGGGGGGTTTAGAGGGAACGGAGGCAGGCTGCCGATTTTGGGCAGGCTCAGCGCACGCAGGCTGCTGATTTTGGGCAGACTGCCGTTGCCAGGGTTGCCGTCTGCTCTGCAATTGGCTCAGCTGTTTGTCCAACACGTCTTCAGACTACATGGCCTCCCTAAAAGCATTCTCTCGGATCGTGGACCACAATTCACTGCCAAGTTTTGGAGGGCCCTTTGTTTGAAGTACGACGTCACATTAGACTATACGTCCGGTTACCATCCTAAGACCAATGGCCTCGCTGAGAGAACTAACCAAACTTTGAAACAATTCCTCCGACTGTACGTCAACGAAAAACAAGATGATTGGGCTAGCCTGCTACCCTGGGCCGAATTCGCATTAAATTCCCATATCTCCACGGCAACAGGATCCTCCCTGTTTCAGATAGTTTATGGGAAACAGCCATGACCGCCACTGCCTATCCCCACCACAGTGACGTCTCCAGTAGCCCAGCTCTCGGCTAATGAGCTGCATCGTCTATGGTTATCCACGCAGCGCGCCCTGATCAAGGCCGGTCAGGCAGCTAAGAAGTATGTGGACCAGCGCAGGAGACCATACCCGCCTCTCCGAACGGACCAAAAGGTTTGGTTAAGTATGCAATTTATCCATCTGAAGCTGCCATCATCACGACTAGCTCCGCGATTTATCGGGCCGTTCCCCATCATCCGGCAGGTGGGTGCAGTCTCATATCAACTTCGCCTCCCTCCGTCTCTTAAGATACACAATACTTTCCACGTATCTCTCCTGAAACCTCTGGTATTGTCATGGCCTTCCAGCACGCCTCCAACTCCCCAACCTGTCGCCTCCGAAGATGATCTCACCTATCAGGTTCGGGAGGTCCTGGATGTGAGAAAACATCACAAGCTTTGGGAATATCTGTTGGCATGGGAAGGCTTTGGCCCCGAAGAAAACTCCTGGGTGCCATTGGCTAACATCCTGGACCGGAGCCTATTGGACCAGTTCCACAGAGACCACCCGGCTAAACCCAGGCCTCCAGGGAGGCGCCCTAAAGAGGGGGGTACTGTTGTGTCCCGCGGCCATGGCAGGCCACGACTGTGGTCCCATACCTTGTCTGCGGTGGCGACCCGCCGTGGCAGCCTCAGTGGAAACCCCTGACTGGGTGCTCCGTGCCCCGGCCCGGGTCCCCGGCCTGACCGGAGGGAGAGCCGTCTCTACTCTGCCCCCGCGCCGTTCCTGCAGCCGTTCCTCCGCGGAGGAAATCAAAGATGGCCACCGCCATCTTTAGGGGTGAGGCTGCGCCCCCTTCACAGATTTAAAGGGACCTGATCCCTTTACAAGCCTCACCTGTCCTGGATCAGCCTGAGCAGAGGAAGCATAAAAAGGAGCTTCCTCTGCTCGTTCTCTGACTTGGCAACGTCCTCCAGCTCTGTCTAGTCTGCTTGCTTTGGCGAGTTCCTGAGCTTCGGTTCCCTGTTCCTGTTTTGTCTGGTCTTCTCGGTTCCTGACTTCGGATTGGCTTACGGTGATTCTCTGGTGTGCGACTTGGATTAGCAAGCGGTGATTCTCTGGTGTGACCTCGGACTGGCTAGTGGTGATCCCTCGGTGTGTGACCTCGGACTGGTAAGCGACTACTCTCTGGCACCTGATCTCGGACCCCTCCTGGACTCTGTCTCCAAGGGCCCGCCTAAGTCCCAGCGGTCCAGGTCCCTACAGGCTCCTCCTGGGGGGACCGCAGACTTCCAGGGCAAAGCTCCAGTCAGTCCTTGCACCAATACCGCAACTCCTCGGGGTCCACCTAAGTCCCAGCGGTCTGGGTACCTATGGGCTCCTCCTGGGGGGAACACAGACTTCCAGGGGTAAAGACACAGCTCCTCTTCTAGCCTTTTCATCTGCCTGCAGTCGTCTCCATCTCCAGAGCCGAGGATCAACTGCGCTCCTCTTCTGTTCTGCCTCGCCACCCGACGAGAGAACCTACGGATCCTTCGCAAGGTATACCATCCTCTCATCGGCCAAAGGGTCCACAAGCCTGAGCATAACACTGGGATCATGTGGCGCAGATTTTAGCCCTCTGTGGGCCACATCAGGAGGGAGTTTGGGGGGAGGGAGGTGTGGCATCAGCAATGTAGCTGGAAGGCAGCAAATCTTCAGTCAGCCTGCTACCCCTAGATTTTTAACACCTTGAGTACA
This sequence comes from Rhinatrema bivittatum, assembly GCF_901001135.1. Taxonomy (NCBI): domain Eukaryota; kingdom Metazoa; phylum Chordata; class Amphibia; order Gymnophiona; family Rhinatrematidae; genus Rhinatrema; species Rhinatrema bivittatum. The sequence goes on from NC_042616.1 coordinate 490,046,790, forward strand.
TGCCTAGTGTTTCTATTGACTAATCCAGGCCTGTTCTTGTGATTCTTTGTACAAGATGGAGGCTGTTTATGTGTGTGTGTGTTCATGAAATTGAGGCTTTGTGTATGTGGCATGTGTTGTTTAGAAATAGCTTTAATTTGTGTATGTGTGTTGGTAAGATATATGCTAAAATTGTCTGTGTGTGTGTTTTTATGTGTGTGTGTGTGTGAAGTAGATGTGCATGTTGTGTGTTGGCATGGGTATGTGAGAGGAGGCAGTTATATTTGAAAAATGGAGTATATGTTTATGTCTTTTTTCAATTGATGTGCAAATCATTCCACTGCAAGTCAATTTACATAAGTTTCACACCATAGGAAAAACATGATTCAGTAGACTGGGATGCAGGAATAGAAACTATCTTGCTGCATACATCATAGTTGACATGCTCACCTATTTTTCTGATGCTGAGGAACTTAAATGTGAAATTTTGAAAGGTATGAATGAAAGTTGAAAAAGAAACAGATGAAAGTCAGAACTGACACAAGGAATTCTTGTCACAGTTGGTGAGCCCTTTGAACTGAGACATGGTTGACGCAACCAAGCAGATGAGCCCACTAGGCCCATAACATCATCAGGCGGACACCCTCAGGGGACAAGATCTAGACTTCATATTTACCAACCCCTTTCCCTGTAGGTTGAGCCCTTGGGTTCAGGGGCCAGCAGGACTTAGGCATGGTCCAAATGAGCGAAGGGAGTCCAGGGACAGGCCATAGGTCAGGGCAGCCAGCATTCAGGCAGAGATGAATACCAAGCAGAGGTCAGGTATGGGAGCATTCAGGGAGAGTCAGATAACAGGTGAAGTTAAAGCATGAGAAATCAGTTCGGAGGAAAACAAGGGCTAAGGCACAGAGAGGGAGCAAGAGAGGGCAAGGCAGGAGGTAGGCATTGGAAGTTATTTATATATATTTACTGTAGTTCTGTATGCTCTCTTTCGACCTTTTCTCTCTCTTCAGCCCCTCCCCCTCCCCAGTCCCTGTTTTTTGTATTTTCTACCTTTGGTTCGGATGTGAACCGGTATGATGTACCCACTAATACCAGTATAAAAAAGTTTTAAAATAAATAAATAAATAAACAGACAAAGCAGAGTTAGGGATGGGGCCAGGGAGCAGAGGCAAGAGCAGGAACTAGGGAGGAAGGCAAGGCTGGGTCTGGAGGCAAAGGCTAAAACAGGATCTGGAGGCAAGGCAAGGTCAGAGCTGGAAAGACAGAGAGAAACAGGAATTGGAAGAAAAGGCAGGATTAGGAGAAGCAACATGCACTGCAGAGCAAGAGGACTTGTTGCTGAGGCACTGGCTGGTTGCAAAGACTTCCTTATATACTCAAGCAGGATATGAAGTCATTTGCCAGTACCACAGGAAGTCCTGACTGGAGGACCTATAAAAGAAGTTCAGAGCTACAGGAAGTTCAGCCATGTTCTTTGGATGCAACATGATGCCGGAGCCGCTTCAGATTAGAGATGAGGGGCATTACCGTTCTCCAGCACTTTCTGTAAAGAACACCTAAAAACAAACAGATTCTAAGATTTTAAATGTTTGGGAGGTAGCAGTGCCAGAAGATGGGGGACATATGAAAAGTATGAGCTGGGGTCACTGGATGCTGTAATATCCGAGGAAGTAATTTGAATGAAATTAGATGAATGGTTCGATAGCTACTAAAGAAAGACACAAAGACATGATTATTTTATAAGGCTAGTTTCCCTGTAGGAAACTAAGAAAAATATAATTTTAAAAGAAGTGTGCACTGGACCAGTTGTAGGTTTTGAACAATCTGCATGCACATGTGCATACACATACACAAAATTACTCTACAAGTTGGGAAAAATTGTTAAAAGGAAGATTAATGTTAGTATTGGGAAAATCTAAGGATATTCAGGTCTTGTCTCAAATTCCTGGACATATTGTTTGAACAATAGCTTCAGATGACATAATGTAATATTTTCTCTGTTGCCCATCAGAGGATAACTAAAAGTGAACTTTTGAGAATATATTCTTATAGAATATGTGCAGTGAAAAGTGAGATGTTTTATTGATTACTTTTTTTCCCCCAATTTTTCAGACCACTGTTAGAATAGCGGTGAACTAACTGTAGCCTTTGAAATGTAAAAATGATTTCCAGCTATCAATATGCTGATATTAAACAACCAAACCCTAAAACACTATTGGTATGAAAAACTTTGAAGTGACAGAGTTTAGGAAGAAAACTACATGCATTTCTTGGTCATTTTGGTTGTGGAGATTTGTTTTTAATGTAATTTTTATCCTTGTATCCCACAGCACTGTGGTAACTTCATTCCAATTTGAGAAGTGAAAGTTATCTGATAATCATAACTTACAGAAAATTAATATTTCAAGATGAGTCATGTCTAGAACTGTAGGAGGGACCTTGTCTGCAACGCTTTTCAATATTTATGTCTTACCAATTTGTCATTTTCTTAATGGATTAGGCTTAAAGTTTTTTCTTTATGCTGATAACATTCAGTTTTTAGTCCCTATTGAGATATCTGTACAGCTTACCCTTGAGGTCATTAAAGTCTATATAATTGCCATAAAAAATTGTTGCATCACTTGCGGTTAATCTTAAACATGGATAAGACAGAAATAATGTTGTTCGAGCAAAAATGTAACCACGATGTATTACCTGATCTGTTATTAGATGATAATGTTAAGATCCCACCTTCATTTTTTACTAGAGATTTGGGAGTTATATTAGATACTGAGTTCTCTATGAAGAAACATATTTCCAATAAATTAAAAAATGGTTACTTTAAATTATTAACTCTAAGAAAGTTAAAACCTTTTTTAGAGCAATATGATTTTAGAACGGTTTTACAAACCTTGATTTTTGCAAATATAGACTATTGCAATTCACTGCTTTTGGGACTTCCAGCTTCCACACTTAGGCCGCTTCAAGTATTGCAGAATGCGGCCGCAACGCAAATGTGAGCATATCACACCTACTTTGATCTCACTGCATTGGCTCCCAATATCCCAGCCTATTAAATACATATTATGTCTAATCCATAATAACATTTACGGAGAACGTACTGAATGGCTGAACACAACTATGCATTTGTACATTCCTCAAAGAGACTTGAGATCAGCTAATAACGGTCTACTAGCAGTACCAACTATTAAATCTGCTAAGCTTAGCCAAGTAAGAGAACGTATACTTTCAATTGCAGGAACAAAAATATGGAACTCATTACCTACCCCATTGAGATTGCAGGCAGATAAGAAAAATTTAAGGCAGAGTTAAAAACTTGGTTGTTTAAACTCACTTATACCGAATTAGAGCACTAGAAACATATGGCCTTGTTTAATTAATTTTTAATTTTTTAAAGAAATATTGGAAGGTTTTATTTCATTTATTTTAACATTTATTTAGGAATATTAAGGTAACTTTTTGTTTTAAAATGTAACAGTATTATGATGTCTTTTTAACAGCTAATTTATTTTTGTGCTTTATCTTTTTAGTATTTTAGCTGTTGTTCTATTTTATCAATCTATTGTATTTCTATGTTAAATTATTATTGTACACCATTGTGAAGGCTCCGGCTGATGTGACGGTTTAGAAAAACAATAAACTATGTCATGCTGTTGGGGCAGACAGAGCCACACAGTATTTCTTTTTGATCCATTCTCAGCACCTATTAACTTATAAAAAATATATTTATTAAATGCAGTTGGATGAAAAGTCATTGTGATTGGCTGATGATTAGCCTACTGTGGTTGGCTGCCTTATAATGTCAGATTGTATGTTAGGGAAGTGAACCCTTGAGCCAAGGCGAGGTTGTTGCTACCCCCAGGGGGGGGGCCCCTGGAGGTCCTCGCCGTCGGTGAGGCGGAAGGCCCTGCTGGAGCTTCACCTATACCAGCCCTCATTCCCGCAGGTTGAGCCCTTGGGTACCGGGGCCGGCAGGATTTAGGCGTGGGCCTTCCCTGCAGTGCCAATGGGCGAGGAGAGGTGGCGTCAGGGAGGTCCAGGTGAAGAGGCCGGAGGCGAAGGCAGAGTAAGGCAACAAGCCAAGAGTCACAGCAGGGGGAGTTCAAGCAGAGTCAAGTACCAGGCAAGGAATCAGAACCGAGAAAGCAATCCAGGGGGCGAGGAGCAGGGCAGGAACCGGAGGCAGGAACAGGAACGCTGGAACAGAGGAACAGGAGCGAGGCAGGGCAGAGACAGGAACCAGGAACGCAGGCAACCCGCACTCTTCAGAAGAGCAGGACCTGTTGCTGAGGCGAATTGAGAGTGGAAGGGCAGGGTTTAAATACCCCGCTAACCAGACGTCATCAGCCCTGGCCATGGGGAACTTTCCCGCCACTGGCCCTTTAAATCCTGTGACTCGCCGTGTGTGCACGCCTAGGGAGACAACCACGAGGAGCAGGAGTCGGTGGCATTCGGGGCGCCGCAGGAGCAGGCCGCGAGCGGAGTCTGTGGCCGGGAGCGGTGGCAGAGCCGGTCTTCAGGCTGGTGCAGATGATGGGGCCCGGTCATGGGCCAGCACAGCTGGGATTCCTAACATTGTAAAGGTCAGGTGAAACCACAGGAGTTACATCACAAAGGAAAATCAAATGAGCAACCTACATAAGAACATAAGAAAATGCCATACTGGGTCAGACCAAGGGTCCATCAAGCCCAGCATCCTATTTCCAACAGTGGCCAATCCAGGCCATAAGAACCTGGCAAGTACCCAAAAACTAAGTCTATTCCATGTAACCATTGCTAATGGCAGTGGCTATTCTCTAAGTGAACTTAATAGCAGGTAATGGACTTCTCCTCCAAGAACTTATCCAATCCTTTTTTAAACACAGCTATACTAACTGCACTAACCACATCCTCTGGCAACAAATTCCAGAGTTTAATTGTGCGTTGAGTAAAAAAGAACTTTCTCCGATTAGTTTTAAATGTGCCCCATGCTAACTTCATGGAGTGCCCCCTAGTCTACTATCCGAAAGAGTAAATAACTGATTCACATCTACCCGTTCTAGACCTCTCATGATTTTAAACATCTCTATCATATCCCCCCTCAGCCGTCTCTTCTCCAAGCTGAAAAGTCCTAACCTCTTTAGTCTTTCCTCATAGGGGAGTTGTTCCATTCCCCTTATCATTTTGGTAGCCCTTCTCTGTGCCTTCTCCATCGCAATTATATCTTTTTTGAGATGCGGCGACCAGAATTGTACACAGTATTCAAGGTGCGGGCTCACCATGGAGCGATACAGAGGCATTATTACATTTTCCGTTTTATTCACCATTCCCTTTCTAATAATTCCCAACATTCTGTTTGCTTTTTTGATTGCCGCAGCACACTGTACCGACGATTTCAATGTGTTATCCACTATGACACCTAGATCTCTTTCTTCGGTTGTAGCACCTAATATGGAACCCAACATTGTGTAATTATAGCATGGGTTATTTTTCCCTATTTGCATCACCTTGCACTTATCCACATTAAATTTTATCTGCCAATTGGATGCCCAATTTTCCAGTTTCACAAGGTCTTCCTGCAATTTATCACAATCTGCTTGTGATTTAACTACTCTGAACTATTTTGTGTCATCTGCAAATTTGATTATCTCACTCGTCGTATTCCTTTCCAGATCATATATATATATATTGAAAAGCACAGGTCCAAGTACAGATCCCTGAGGCACTCCACTGTTTACCCTTTTCCATTGAGAAAATTGACCATTTAATCCTACTCTCTGTTTCCTGTCTTTTAACCAGCTTGTAATCCACGAAAGGACATCGCCTCCTATCCCATGACTTTTTAGTTTTCGTAGAAGCCTCTCATGAAGGACTTTGTCAAACGCCTTCTGAAAATCCAAATACACTACATCTACTGGTTCACCTTTATCCACATGTTTATTAACCCGTTCAAAAAAATGATGCAGATTTGTTAGGCAAGACTTCCCATGGGTAAATCCATGTTGACTATATTTCATTAAATCATGTCTTTCTATATGCTCTACGATTTTGATCTTCAGAATAGTTTCCACTATTTTTCCCGGCACTGAACACTCACTGAGCTGCAGGGGCGTAGGGTGACTACTAAAATTGGTAGTGCACCAGAAAATTTGCTGCAGTCATGTGACTGAAAACCAAATATTTTGAGATGCTAGGCCAACATAATTATATCAGACCCTCTCTCAGGCTTATGATCTCAGCGTTGAACTATTTTGTATAGTCGAGGCTATAAAAAGTTAAAGTAAAATTTCTATTTATCTTTTTTGTACATTTCTTACTTTAAGGAGAGGCAGCAGGTATTATGGAGGTTTATTGAAAATTTGACATCCTTCCCCATAACTGCCTTCTCTTCCTAATACCCCTATTTGAAACCACTGTTCTAGGACATGTTACAATTGCTACTTTTTCAAAGGTAGGGTTGCTGGAAATTAGTGCTGTTTTGGTGTAATTGGATATTGTGATGTGTGTTTGAGGTATTTGGTTATGCTTAAGTTGAAGGATACCATCTCTCACAACATCTTGAAATATAATTGAAAGTATGGCAGCTGTAGGAGACTACTTAGAAATCCATTGTCAGGTGCATTCTAAAGTATTTTAAGAGTATAACTGCTATGGCTCAGACTTGTATGCCTACTACCCACCCATGTTAACTTTAGGCCCAGCCAAAAAATTAGGTCTGGCTATGTTTAGGATATTTTGCAGCTGAAAATTCTCTCAATAGCAAGCCTGAGAGAGGACCACATATAATTATATTGGCCTAGCATCTCAAAATATTTGTTTCTGTCACATGGCTGCAGCAAATATTCTGGTGCACCACCAAATTTAGCAGATTGTAAAATAAAACAAATCGTACTGCTACAGATACCTTCACAGAAACAACATACTAGCAGAGTACTTATACTTGGTTGCATATACAAAGCACAGATAGGCTCTACCAAGTACAGAATAAGTGACCACAAATTAAAAATAGAAATATTCCAACAAAACCTGAACTAGAAACCCCAGAAAGCCAGAATCTTCCTGCAGGGCAACGCCGGAGAAAGAAATATGAATAAAAATGAAATACTTCCCAAAAAATAATGAGCAGGAAAAACGTCTAGGAGAACATAACAACATGCACTTAAAGGGATACACTTCAAGAGACAGGCCCTCCCCAAATGTAGAATAAGTGACCACAAATTAGAAAATGTGCAGACAAAAGCTGAAATAGAGACCTCCAAGAAATAAGACTTTGCATGCAGTGATCTTAAGGACCTCTTCACTCACACATACACAAGTTCTCACTCTCACATGCTCTCTCACGCACACATGCAGTCTCATGCACACTCACACACAAGTTCTTACTCTCACACTCTCTCTCTTACACACACCCCCGGGCTCCCACTTTCACACATACAGACATGTGCCCACTCTTTTTCTCTCTCTCAGACACACACACACATACACCCCTAGGTTCCCATTCTCAACCACACACACACATATACATATTCAGGCTCTCATTCTCTCATACACACAAACACCGAGGTTCCCATTCTCACACACACACAGGGCCTCTGCCAGCCACCACCAAACCCCTTCTTCTGCTGCCGTGTGAATGGGATCCTGCGATGGCCTTTCTCTATCAGGCTTCTTATGGCATTGGGCAGCCCTGAATGGGTGTGCCTGAGCACAAAGTGTGTGGACCCCAGGTCCACCCATGGCTACGCTTCTGCTTTCAGGGCATGCTCGGGTTTGCTTGATCCTCAAGGCATACACCACATACCAAACCTAATTTCACTTTCTCACCTGCCCGGCAGGATCTCCCCCTTCTCCCTGTCTGTGCCCAGCATCATCATCTCCCCTGCCTAGCATTCCCCTTTGCTTTGTCTGGCCTCCTCCTCCTCCCTGCATGCTCATTAGTAGCATTATCCTACCTGCTCTTCTACTTCAAGGATAGCAGCTACTCTTTCATCAGCAAAGGCAGTGGTAGTCTGGTCTTCTTTCACTGGCAAAGAAGTGGCAGGGCAGGGGTCATCTTTTCACCTCCAGGAGCAGCAGCACTCTTCTATACTTTCATGGGCAAAGAAGCAGCAGTGCAGGGCTGTCTTTTGCCAGCAGCAGCAGTGTGGGGGCCTTCTTTTCGCTGGCAGAAGCTGCAACAGCTAAAGTTGTTTTTTTTTGGGGGGGGGGTGTTTGTTGGCGGGAGCAGCAGTCTGGAGTCTTCTTTCACTGGCAGTTCCTCTGCCTTGAATTAGCTTCTGTGCATACTACTCTTGCCTTGTACCGAAGGTGCTTTTGTGCAGTGCTAGTGCACAAAGTTCAATGTGCCAGCCCTGTAAGGAAGGGAGAGAGTTGGTGATAAGGGTGACTGCCACTGTACATCGAAGATCTTTGCTGAGGTCCATGGGCTGAGAAGCTCTGCTCCAAAGGATCCATCACCCAGAGAGACAACCCCCCCCCCCCCCCCCACACACACACACACACAGGCTTCTCTTACCCTCATATACACACACACATACTTACTGGCTCTCTCCCCATCATACATACACATACTCTCACTGGCTCTTTCTCCCTCATATACACACTCACACTGTCTCCCCCTCATATACACACACACTGGCTCTTTCCCCTTCATATGCACACGCTCACTGGCGCTTTCCCCCCCATACACACACACACTACCTTTTCTCCCCCTCATACACACACATACTCTCTCACTTGCTTTCTCCTCCCTTCCCCTCATACACACACTCATTAGAACATAAGAACATAATAGTACTGGCTCACAAAGCAGGCCTCCTCTTCTGCTGCAGGCGTCAGGGGATGTGCTGGGGCCTTTGTATTCAGCAACTGCTGGGAGGGGGTGGCTGGCTCCGGTAGGAGCAACAGTGCTGGCGGCCCCTCAAGTCCTTTGTAGTTAGCATCCTGTGTAGCCAGCTCCGTCCTGCTAAACCTCCTCTTCAGCCCTGCTGGTTCCTTTCTTCTGCCGTGGGTGGGATGGTTGTTACTGGTGGCCCCGTTGGGTTTTTCTTCAGTCACAGGCAGGAGGGGAAATGTTGGCGGCAGAGGCGTATCAAGGGTCTCCGGTGCTCAGAGGCCTATGCATTTGTGTTGCCTCACCTCCTCCACCCCCCCCCCCCCCCAACAATCATTCTCTTTGTAGAAATGCTTGTGGTCACAGAAAGTCTCACTAATACAAATCCCAGAAAAGAAATGAACTGACTGATAGTCTATGAGGCAAAAGCTTCCCTTCCTGCAGACAAGCTGCCAGTAGTTTCCTTTGCATATAGGGAAAAATAACCCTTGCTGTGGTTACACAATGTTAGGTTCCATATTCGGAGCTACCACCCAGGAAAGAGATCTAGGCATCATAGTGGATAACACATTGAAATCGTCGGCTCAGTGTGCTGCAGCAGTCAAAAAAGCAAACAGAATATTAGGAATTATTAGGAAGGGAATGGTTAATAGAACAGAAAATGTCATAATGCCTCTGTATCGCTCCATGGTGAGACGCTCCTTGAATACTGTGTACAATTCTGGTCGCCGCATCTCAAAAAAGATATAGTTGCGATGGAGAAGGTACAGAGAAGGGCAACCAAAATGATAAAGGGGATGGAACAGCTCCCCTATGAGGAAAGGCTGAAGAGGTTAGGGCTGAGGGGGGATATGATAGAGGTCTTTAAGATCATGAGAGGTCTTGAGCGAGAGGATGTGAAGTGGTTATTTATACTTTCTAATAATAGAAGGACTAGGGGGCGCTCCATGAAGTTATCAAGTAGCACATTTAAGACTAATCGGAGAAAATTCTTTTTCACTCAATGCACAATAAAGCTCTGCAATTTGTTGCCAGAGGATGTGGTTAGTGCAGTTAGTGTAGCTGGGTTCAAAAAAGGTTTGGATAAGTTATTGGAGGAGAAGTCCATTAACGGCTATTAATCAAGTTTACTTAGGGAATATTCACTGCTATTGATTGCATCAGTAGCATGGGATCTTCTTAGTGTTTGGGTAATTGCCAGGTTCTTGTGGCCTGGTTTGGCCTCTGTTGGAAACAGGATGCTAGGCTTGATGGACCCTTGGTCTGACCCAGTATGGCATGTTCTTATGATCTGTAGTATTGATAAAGAATGAGTCCAAGAGTCTAGGACTATGATATAACATTTCTAAATTCTTCCACCATTTCCACTTCTGACCATCAGGAAAAAACATCCCAAATTTGTTCTTTTTTTTCCAGACCTGCAAATGTCACTGCACACTGCCTGTCCCCTCACCAAATACAGAATAATTGACTACAAATTAGAAAGAGGAACATGGAGACAAAAGAGTAACCGGAAAACCCAAAAAAGCCAGACTCTGCCTGCAGTAAAACACCAGAGTAATAAATAAAAATTGCATTTTCCCAGTACTTGAAAAAAAATAAAAATATTCAGATGCACATTTCCCAAAAATGACACAGAGAAAATCAAATTCTTCCCACGTCCCATCTCAGGGAAACAAAAACAATAGCAGTTTCACGCTCCTACCCTACCAGTCACCAGCAGTTCTGCTCCTCAGCTCCCTCTCCCCTCCCAATCACCAGCAGTCCTGCTCCTCAGCTCCCTCTTCCCTCCCAGTCACCAGAAGTCCTGCTCCTCAGCTCCCTCTTCCCTCCCAGTCACCAGCAGTCCTGCTCCTCAGCTCCCTCTCCCCTCAGTGCTCCCAGCCAGACTCATAATCTTGCAGTGCAATAATGCAAAAACAGAAACACACCATTGCTCATAAAACCAAATCAAGAAATATAAATCAATTATAATAGTAAACTATACTAATAAAATCAGTATTTCAAAGCAGGTAACAAACAGAGCATCTAATGAGAAAAACAAGGATAAAAATACCTTTAAACATTTCCCAAAAAAATCAATAAAATATTTCAATAAATAAAACTAATAAGGTTTAAAAAATTCCCCCTCTCCATACCTGGAAACTTTTGATTTTTAGTCACCCTGAGATTGTAGTGAATTGGCAAGGGTATTAGGCACCATAAAGGCTTATTGTTCATATAAGCTTTTAATTAGTCTATGGGTTTAACCATGTATTTTTATTATTATTTTGTTTGTATTAATTGTTTATACTTTGTTTTATGTTTTTTTATTGTAATCCTCTTGGAATGATTCGTGAAACAAGCGGAATATAAATATGTTAATACATATATACATATATCTTTCAGATTTGTGCCCAGCCTTCTCCCACCATGGCCCTCTCCACACACAATTTCAAATTATGCATTTATAATAAAATATTTTACATGAAAAAGGACACGCAAATTATAGTCCTTTTGAAGTAAAAGTATCACAACAGTGTGTATATATTATATTTACATGCATTACAGTGGTCCAGAAAACCCTGCATGAAAGCTGAAAAGACACTTGGAACACATATGGTATTAGGAATATTTTAACACACGTTAGGTGTGGGCTTGATCATCAGAAAGCCATGACCAAATTAAATTACATTTCAATTACAGTATAATCCGCCCTGTGGTCACAGCACTGGCACTGGCACTGGATAGGCCATGGGGACCCAATCGTTCCAGGCTGCAGGGGGAGAACTGGAAAGGAGGCGACAGCATCCAAAGCTGGTGGTACATGGCACACCCCTTTTAAAAATTGGTGGTGCCTGTGCACTATGGATGCTTTGCCTCTGCTGAGCTGTACTCTTCTGAGTCATATTGCTCCTTTTCAGCATTGTCAATATTAGTGTTAAAGTCCTTAAAAAAGGCACAAGATTGGAAAACATGAGACGTGAATATGTTAATTTGCTGGCCTTAATTCCCCCCCCCCCCCCTTGCCCGCCCAAAAAAAAATAAACAGGCAATGATATAAATGAAGACACAACATATGACACACTTAAGAGCCTGGTTACTAAACTCTTTTAAAATCGGGCATCAATGCCCAATTTTAATGCAGATTAGTTAAATAGGATTTAATGTGCTATTCACTATAGATTGTAAATATCATTGGCATTAATTTTCAAATGATATCAGTTCCTAATCTGAGAGTTAGACACCTAAATCGGCTCCTCTGAAAACTGATTAGGCCCGAGCACCTAAATTTAGGGGCCTATTTTCATTAGTGGGATAAATTTAGGTGCTTGAAAAGTGGGTGGCAATGGGGGCAGAATTATGGCGGGGAAAAATAAGCCACATAGCACAGATTTTCAGCATTAGCTATCAAACTTAGGGACCAAATTCACTAACATCATAATGCACAGAAACGTACGCTAACGTGTGCTGTTAATAAACGGACCCTGTTAATCCGTGTGCAGTCATGGAGCTGGACATAAAGTGACTGCATCCAGTGCTCACCGCACTGTCTCTCCATGGTGAGACTCTCCATGTCTCACCTAGGAATACGACAAAGGAGGAAGCTGAAGACTGGGAAGATGAGTACTAAGTGCTGTGTGTGCTGAGCAATGCGAGCGCCGGATATCCATGCCCTGCATGCTGTCCATTGATTACCACACTCCAAGGCTGCTGCGGTGGCGGCTAGGAAGAAGAGGCATGCACGGTTATACCTGTTCTCAGAAAGGAGCTCCTACAAGTCTGAGAGCCACCACTGGCGATTCTTGTCACCATGAGGTGCTGAAAGCAGAACCCAGGTGTGAGTCTGGATCTGAGCACTAAGCAGCAGTGACTTTTCTGTGGCACACCAGATGAGGTCTGAAGGCATATCAGTGTGCCATGGCACACTGGTTGGGAAACCACCATCCTAAAGGATAATACATTAGAGTATACTAGAGGAGGGCTACTAGAGTGGTACAGAGTTTCCACTATAAGGATTTTTCAGTGGAAAGAATGCTCTAGAACAAGGGGATCATGATATGCAGGTAGAGCGGGTACAGAGTCAGAAGTAACGTAAGTATTTCTTCACAGAAAGGATGGTAGATGTGTGGGATCAGTTTCCCAATTGAGGTGGAGGGAGGAAATTGATAATGGAATTGAAGAAAGTCTGGGATACGCATAGAAGGTCCTTAATGGTGAGGAAGTAAACGTTAAGCTAAAGATCAAGGGAAGTCTCTCATCTTGTGGTTTATTTGGTTCTATACTTTTGTCTTCTGTTTTCTACCCACTTTCCTTTCTGCACTAAAGAGTTAGAGCACGTCAAGCTTTTTGTTCTCAGACTATATTTCTGCCTATTTCAGCAACTAATACAGTTTTAAATTTTTCTTTTATTTAAAAAAATAATAATAATAATAATGAAACTGAACTGCTGTCCCCTAAAATCAGACAAATTGCCTCATACTGATGACCTGGTTTGCATGAAAACTAGTGCACAAAACACTCTGATGTCATTAGCTATGCAACAGCTTGTCCCATTATGATGACAGCTGAGTTATAAGGAAAAACTTTTGCTCTGAAACTTGCTTTTCCACTTCAGCTCCAGTTAGCTCTGAGACTAGTAGTACCTAGTGGTAGCTGCAGCAGCGCTATGTGTTGTAACTGACCTTGAAGATTTCCAATGGAAATTAAGAAGATACTTGTTTTTTTCTCCTGCTTCCTGTTTTTAGTGGCTTTTCTCCCTTGGTTATTTCTGTTTGCATGCTTGCCTTTCTGAAGCTCCAAGGCCTCGTTTTCTCTCTGGCCTGTGCAGAAATCTCCTTACCTTCAAGCAAAATGATCTGTCACCTCATGAGCTCATGAGGAGGATTAATACACAGCCCTGGACAGCACTATGTCAGAGGGGGCTTTGTGTCACACAAGTACAGTAACTTCAGGATAGACAGCTGCAGCTCTGCAGATGCCAGCTGCCAAGAAATCACAACACTTAAGAAGAGAACAGAAACCACCACCATCTCTGTTAACAGCAAGCTTTGCTGCCTGGAGTTTTATAGAAGCAGCGGAATGGAAAAAAGGGACGAAGTTTGAGAGATGTCATGGCATACCAGCAGGATCCCAGTGGTCTTTTCAGCTACTGGAGGGTAAGCCCCCAGAGGTCAGAAAAGTCCCCTTTGGCATTGGGACTGTACTGGGGTAAAGATAAAAGATCAGCTTTGGAAACATGGACATCCCACTTGACCCAGCAGCCGGCCGGAAATACAATGCAGCCAATGTACAGGAGCCCTGTTGGGCTCTACTTTGACCAGGGCAAGAATTATATCCCACTTCATAGAACTCTGTCCATGCCGGTGAGTCCGATCCAGGAGTTCACCCTCCTACAGCCGGCGCCAAGTCAGAGGGATTACTGCAAGTGCAAGAAGAAGGTGAGGTTTGCAGACACACTGGGGCTGAGCCTCACGAGCGTCAAGCACTTCAGCCGTTCCGAGGAGGAGCCATACAGGCCACCAACCTTGTTTTCTGAGCTGAAGAGGCTGTCTTTGCACGATAAGACCCTGGATGGCCTGCTGCTCAGCAACATATGGGATTCCTCTACCACAAGCTTCGGGGGCAAGCTGCTGTCAGGATTTGGACCAACTCGACCCTGTTCCCCTATCTTCCTGACACCAGACTACTTTCCAGCGCTCACAGCAGAGGCCAGAAATGAAGAAGATCTTGTGGAGCGGATGAGACGGGATTTACTCTATTAAGAGAAATTTGCTGTATTAAGTGGCTGCATTTGTCCTACTGTCAAACTATTGAAAGCAGAGTAAAATAATAAGTAACACCTCTATGAAGGCTGTTGAGCCCCGGGAGTCATATTGCAGCTACACATTAGCCTAGGTAAGGGGTATGGCTCTTTGGTGTAAGTAGTTCTGCCCTATGAGGAAAGTCTGGCACAGGGGTCGGCTACTCTGGTCCTGTAGTGCTACAAGCAGGCCTGGTTTTTAGGATTTCCAGAATGAATATATATGAGATATATTTATTTGCATGCACTGCAAATATGCAAATATGTCTCATGCATTTTCATTGTGGATATCCTGAAAACCAGACCAGTTTGTGAGACTCCAGGATCAGAGCTGCCTACCCGTGGTCTAAAAAATAGTCTACTGAGTGCTTCATATTCTCAGGTTTAGACACTATCCTTAAAGGAGTTTTTGCTACTGGCAAAAGGAGGGAAAATTTATTAAGCTGTGAACATTTAAGACCAAATTCAGGGCCAATTTAACCACATAAGGGGCCCTGGGTAAACATTTGAAGATAGAACCCCCCCCCTTTTACTTTTCCACATTGATAGCAACACTCTCTCTCTTCTCTGACCAGAGCACTCCTCCTTCTCTGTTTTTCTGGTGCTGCCAGGCCACTGCTGCAACATTCCTCCTCTGTACCAGCTGGTGCCAGGACAGCCACAGGTCACACCTTCTTCCAGCCCAAACAGGTCCGTGCAAGCGCAGCAAGACACCCCCTCCTGCTTCCAGCCCAAGAAAGCTGGGGTGAACATGATGTTAAGGGCAGGGTTGGTGCAAGAGTATTAGGCACCCTTGGTGAACCTTCTTCAGCCTTGCGCTGCTACCACCCAATTAGTGTTTAGGAGTATAGTGCCCCCCCCCCCAACTGATATTTTGATAATTAAACTCAACAATCATGTCCCCACCACCACACCTCCCAGAACAATCCTCTAAAAACATATAATTGGACATCATACTTTTAAATACTAAATTTTGTTTCAAATACCTATATCTGTATATATATCTATCTATATCTATCTATCTATATATATATATATGGGGCTGCAAGTAGCACCCCTGCTCACTTCAATCGCCATCCCTGCCAGTGGGGGAGTGTGCAGAAGGAATATAGGAGTGATATGTGTTACGGTAGGGGAAGGAGAAGGGGGAATGTGTGTATATATGGCTGGCAGCAATTTTCCCCCTACATTCTTTGTCCCTATCTCCTCACCCCATGCAGAGATAGAGACAAAGTGGTGGTGACAGTATGTATGAGATTTGTGTGTGTATGGGAGTGCTTAGCAGTAGAGGTGTGCGTCTGTGTGGAGGGGGTTGGCGATGGTGATGTATGTAGGGGGGAGTTTGGCAGCCATGGTGGTGGGGTGTGCATGTGTGTGTGTGTGTGTGTGTGTGTGTGTGTGTGTGTGTGTGGAGGGGGGGGGTTGTTGGTGGTGGTAGTGCAGTGAACATGGGGAGAGGTATGCAGCAGTGTGGGTGTGCATTTTGGGGGGGGTTTGGCAGTAGTGATGTGCATGTAGGAGGGGTTGGTGGTGGTGTGTGTGGGAGGAGTTTGGCAGCAGTGTTGTGTATGGGGTAATTTGGCAGTGGTGATGTGTGTGGAGGTTTGGCGGCAGTGTTGGTGGGGTGTCATGTACAATGGGTTGGTGGTGGTAGTGGGTTGTGCATAGGAGTTTGGTAGCAGTGGTATTTGCACATGGAGGGGCTAGTGGTTGTGGTATGTATATGTGGGGTTGGCGGTGGTGTGTTTGTGAGGAGATTGGTGGTGGTGTATGTGGGGGTTTGGGGGCAGTGGTGGGGTATGCACTGGGGGGTTATCAGTAGTGGTGGGGGAGGATTGGTGGCAGTGGTGGGGTGTGCGTGATGGAGGGTTTGGCGGCATTGATGGAGGTGTGCAGCGGGTATGGTGGTAGTGGTGGGGTATGTTTGTGGGGGGGGGCTGGTTGTGGTGCTTTGGAAGTGGTAGTTTGTGTTAGTTTGTGTGGGAGGTTGGCAGTGGTACCTGTGTGTGTGTGGGGGGATTGGCAGTAGTGATTTCTTTGTGGGATTTGGCAGTGTTGTTTATGTGGCGGTTTGCCAATTGGCAGAGGTGGTGGTGTGTGTAGGGAGGGCATTGGCAGCAGTAGTGGCATGTGTGTTAGGAGAGGTCTTGGTGGTGGTGGTGTGTGTATGGGGGTGGCGTTGGTGGTGGTGGGATCTGAGATGTGGGGATAAGGGTGGGATTAGTAGTGGTGGTGGTGTGTGAGTGAGGGTTGGAGGCTGTGTGGGGTGTGAATGTGTGGGGGTGTATGGAGAAGAGGTGGTGCAGGGTGGGTCTAAATGACTGTATGGGGGTGGTCTTGGTTGTAGTGTACGGGTGGTGTGTGAGAGATGTGTGTAGGGGTTGCGGGTGATGCAGTGTGTACATGGGGTATATGCATGTGTGGCGGGACTAGCGGTGTGAGGTGTGTGTGTGGAGGGAATGATATATGGGGAGTGTCTTGTGTGGAGGGGTGGTGATGGTGTGTGAGAGTGTGTATTAGGGAGGGGTGCTGTGTGGGAGTGTGTGTGTGTGGAGGGATGGATTGTGGGGTATGTGCGTGTGTGTGGAGGGGGTGGTGATGTCTGGGTAGCATGTGTGGAAGGGGTGATGTGTGCATGTGCGTGGAGGGGGTGGTGTTGAGGAGTGTGTGTGTGTGTGTGTGTGTGGAGGGCTGGGGGTGTGGGGAATGTGTGAGTGTGGTATATCTTAAGGGTGGTGATGTGTAGAGGGCCAGTGTGTGGGGGGTGTGTGTGTGTGAGGGGAAGGGGTGGTGGTGGGGTTTCTGGGATCTCTCTGTGATAGTGATGTAAGGGTATGTATGTCTGTTGATATGGATATGCGTGGAGGGCGGTGGTGGTGGTGGTGGGGGGGGGGGGGGGTTGCTGGTAATCTGGAGGGAGGGTTCGTGTCTGTATTCCCTCAGCATTCTTGCCTTCCTCCTCCCTTCACAATCTGGTACTCATTACTGACCTCCCTCCCTCTTCTTCTTTCTCCCTCCCCCACCCTGGACTGCTTCCTTCTAGCCTTTCTGAGGCCAGAACCACAGTCAATCGCACTCTGCTCCTCTATCTCTCTCTCTCTTCTATCCCACACCTCCCCTCGACTGCTTTCTGGGCAGAGAAATCCCACAGCCCTGTTTGCCTGCCACCACTGCTGCTTGTTTTAACTTTTCTGCTGCTGTGGTCCGGAGAACCCTACCAGGCCTTCCATTGCCACCCACTCTTTTCCCCCCCCCCCCCCCCCCCCTTCCATTGCTGGCACTCAGGGCATCCCACTAGCCGCCCCCCCCTTCCCCCAGCCCAGTTGCTTTTCCTCTTTCTTCTCTGGTCCCGGGGTGGTGGCTCCACTGTGCCTGCCTCTCTCCTGACTGCAGTGGCAGCTACACCACCAATAGCTCCGGGCAGACGTCACTTGGAGACCCATTTGCAGATACGCTGCGGAGATTACCTGGAGCTCCAAGCATTCTTGTGATATACAAATATGTTTCAGAAATCACGTCAAAGTATGACATGTGTGATCTGTGATTTTTAGGGGTAGACTGCAAAAAAAAAAAAAAAAACCAAAAAAACATTTATAAATTAAAAAAAAAAAAAAAAAAAAAATCAGTACTGCAGGTAAACTCTGAAATGCCTGCCGAGTCTGATTGGGTGGGTAGAACTAGGATGATTATTCTTACTCGTCATCATACAAAAAGAACTAAAATCCTTTTGTTCTCTTTAGTAACAGTGACAACAGACTCCTTCCATTGCTAGATACTTTGTGAAGTAATCACAAAACCCTGCAAAAAAAGACACTCAGAACCTATATAGCAAATCTGCCATTCTAAAACGGGCACCAACCCCCAGAACTCAAACCTCAACAACTCTGTATAAAAAGGCAACACTGCAAATATTCCACTGGCCCCTAGAATATCAATACAGCTCCTATTGGGAAAACAGAACAAGCCAGGCTGCAATATATAGTATAGAAACTATAAGCTAGCAGAATGCCTCACCTCAGTTACACATGCAGAACACAGACCCTCACCAAATATAGAATAAGTAACTACTAATTAGAAATATAAATATACAGACACACAAACTGAATTCCTCTTTGATCTGCTGTCCACTCCAGATTGACCCCCTCCCTTCCTGTTCTCCAAAGACAGGAGGGGAGAGTCTGGATTAGGGAGCAGAGTGGCTCATATTTCCTCTGCTCTATTTGTTCCAGGTTTAACCCATTCCCCTTTCCCCTTCTGTTCCTGCATGCTGCCTGGGAGGGATGGGCTGAATCAGGAAGCAGAGGGCATCCTCTACTAGATAGGGAACACTGGCCAATAAAAGTCATTGGCGCAGAGCCCTGGGTGCTTATGCAGTGGGCCCCTTGTTGTTATACAGGGCTTGGGGCTGCTTACCTTTCTAGCCATAGGTAAAAGAGGCTCTGACCAAATTTAAGGACTAGAAATAAAAATGAAAAATAAAGACAAAATTTCAATAATTTCTTTTACTTGTGACAAATATAAGCCTCCCACAAGAATTAATCCTTCCTTAAAATTTCTATACATGAGTACATTTTAATATAGCACAAGTTCATCCTAATTTCTAAATTTGGCAATGGCAAAACCTTGCAAAAACCCCCCAAAACACAATTGCTTACAATGAAGGAGGTGCTGGATTTTTGTCTAATCTTTAAATCTGGCTCTTAGTGTCACTTTTTGAAGATATTAAAAAGGATTATTGTTAAACATTGCTAACAAGTGCTTCATCTGTAATTTTAGTTCATGATTAAGACACTAGTCATTTGCATGTCTTATTGGGTCAGACCAAGGGTCCATCAAGCTTAGTATCTTGTTTTTAAAAGTGGCCAAATCAGGTCCCAAATACCTGGCAGGATCCTATCTTGTAAGTTAGATCCTATTCTGTATAGGCTCAAAGATAAGCAATGGCTTTCTCCAAATGTACCTGGTTAATAACAATTTATGGATTTTTCCTCCAGGAACTCATCCAAACCTTTTTGAAACCCAGCTACGTTAATTGCCTTTACCATATTCTCCAGCAATTAATTCCAAGGCTTAAATGAGCATTGAATGAAAACATATTTTCTCAGATTTGTTTTAAAATCACTCTGTGGAGGCATCTGATTGGATGACACTTAAGTTCTGATTTATAGTGATGTATGTGCTCAGAAAGTGACTGAGGTAATTTGTACGCATATTAGACTTTGTAGACTATGAAGCTAACACCTTTCCATTATCAGAAGGGACATATCTTTATCAGACCCTACTGTAGCATTATTTTCTGCATTTAATCACCTAACCACATTTTTGCCCATTTCTTCTCATCCAACATGTTAAATTGAGGCTATTGGTGTCTGTCACATGAGTCAGAAACAAATGTAGGTAACATCAGAAAATGATAGAATTGTAAGTTTGATTGCTCAATTTTTCTCTGTAATTTGCCAGTTTAATTTTCTTTTATACTGAAAATGTTCATTTTTGCACTGCGGTGTACAAATCAATTCCTCTTGTTAGACTTTTCATCACTTATAAGGACTACAATTCTTTACTGATGTCAATTTTACTATGAATACCTCTGAATGTTTCTGTGACAATGCTGAATGCGTACTTTATAAAAAGAGGAGTATTTTTGCTCGTGCTGCAATACATGCGTTTATGGGTGCACGCACATCCTTTTTAAAATTTACTAGTAAGGCTTTAAGGATTCCATAGTGAGTAAGTTGTGGAGTATATAAAATAAGCCATGCAGTTTCACAGGAGAGAACAATGACAAAGCTGACCTATATAGAATCACAATTGTGGAAATCATGAGGTCCATAATCGGTGTATTTCTGTTGTGATTGACCAATCCGGAAGTGGATCCTTGGGCCGACCGCCGGAGGGAGACGGACGGGAGGCAGACTAGATGAAACGATGAATCTTCACCTGGGAACCCGTGACCCCTCCAGAGGAGCTGTGGAGGCCCGGGTCACTAGGGCTTAGGTGTCTTCGCCCTGGAAGCCCGAGATCCCCCCAGGAGGAGCCTGTAGGGACCCGGACCGCTGGGTCTTAGGTGATAACAGAAGAATCCAAGGAAGCGATACGAACCGGGGTACAAGCAGGCAGAGAGCGGAGTCAGGCAGGCAGAGATCAGGAACCAGGCTGGCAAACGATACCGGAGTCAGGCAGGCAGAAGTCAGGAACCAGGCAGGCAGATAAACGATACCAGAGTCAGGCAGGCTGAAGTCAGGAACCAGGCAGGCAGATAAACGATGGCAACTAGCACTCCGAAGAGAAACCTCGTTGCAAGGCGAATTGCAACTTCAAAAGTCCCGGCTTAAATCCCCTGCTCAATCAGCTGACGTCAAAAGAGGCGTGTCTGCACATCCGGGTGCAGACGCCTTAAAACACGGCTCTTCGCGCGCGTACCAGGGCTGGGGGGAGGAGTTTCTGACGACGTCTCCACGAGGAGACGCCGCTGCCATGCGGCCCTGGAGGCCAGAAACCCGGCGGTTCGCGGCGCCACGGAGGAAGGTAAGAGCCCGGTCACTAGGCTAGTGACCGGGATCGTAACATTTCTCTGGTTAAGTTTGGCACTTAGCTACACAAATGCTGGGATTTTAAAATGCTGCCTCTCCAACTGCCCTTGAGAAAACTGGATAGCTTGTCTGAAAACTTGTCTGGCTATGTTGGGGCAGTTTGGAGCATTCTGGGACAGAGCACTGTTATTTGGATACATTAGCCGAATAATCCCAATTTTCAGCATTATCCGACTAACAGGGTCATTCATCGAATCACTTTAGGGCCCTAATACCCGCATACGTTATTTATTGCAGCGCACGCTACGTATGCAAAATATAGGTGGGTGGAGAGAGAGAGAGCCTCTTTATAAGGCTCTCATACAAGTCAACTATTTATATCACTATAGAAGGGTCATCTAGTTACTTGAGGTGAGGTTTTGGAGGTGTTCTAGGGTTTTGGGGCCAGTTTTACATGCATAGTGAGACATACGAACAGCATAGTACACATCAGTGGAGATTTGATGTGAGGAAAGGTACACAAAGATGAGAATTCTACAATGTTCTCTCGGCCTAGCTCCAGGGTATTATCAAGCTAGGACGAGAGAACATTGTAGAAATCTCATCTTTGTGTATCTTTCCTTAGCCAAATCTCGTCAGATCTTCACTGATGTGTACTCTGCTGTTCATGTAAAACTGGTCCCAAAACCCTAGACCACCATTAAAACCTCACCTCGAATAGCTAGATGACCCTCCTATACTGATATAAATAGTTGATTTATATGAGAGTCTTATAAAGATTCTCTCTCTCTTTCTCGGTGGTCAGCCTGGAGTTTTCTTACCTCTGGTCAGGACTATATGAATTAGCAGCTAACTTGGCCAGCCCTGCATAATTATTTTCATTTTACCTTTCCTTAATTCATTAACCCAAACTTCATTGGCAGCTCTTGTCTTCAGAGTCTTACTCTGTTAATTGTTTTGTCTTTTAATAAATTTGGAGTTGAAGAAGTGGCTTCCTCTGTCTCAGGCCGATTCAGTAAAGTCTGCGGGAGAGCGGACGAATGCCCGCTCTCCCGGCGCGCGCACAGGCCACTCGCCTGTGTGCATGATTCTGTATTTAAATTAGGTGGTGCGGTAGAAACGGGCAAAAGGAGGCGCCAGGGACACTAGCGCGTTCCTAGCGCCTCCTTTTGACCCGGAGTGGCGGCTGTCAGCGGGATTGACAGCCGACGCTCAATTTTGCCGGCGTCGGTTCTCGAGCCCGCTGACAGCCACGGGCTCGGAAACCGTACGCCGGCAAAATTGAGCGTCCGGTTTTCAGCCCGACAGCCGCCGGCCCATATTAAATTTTTATTTTATTTTATTTCTTTATTTTTATTTTTTTTTACCCTTCGGGACCTCCAACTTAATATCGCCATGATATTAAGTCGGAGGGTGCACAAAAAAGCATTTTTTACTGCTTTTCTGTGCACTTTCCCGGTGCCGGCAGAAACTAGCGCCTACCTTTGGGTAGGCGCTAATTTCTTAAAGTAAAATGTGCGGCTTGGCTGCACATTTTACTTACTGTATCCCGCGGGCATACCTAATAGGGCCATCAACATGCATTTGCATGTTGAGGGCGCTATTAGGTTCTGTGGGTTGGACGCGCGTTTTCCGCCCCTTACTGAATAAGGGGTGGGAGAAAACGCGCGTCCAAGGGTAGGTTAACAGTGCGCTCCGTCGCAGCGCACTGTACTGTATCGGCCTGTCTGTGAGTAAGGGCCGATTTAAGCTATCTTTTAAAGCTGTACATAGGAAATGCCTAGCCAAGACAATTACCTGGACCACTGAATATCTCAGCGAACTCAGCGGCCAACGGCTGAATATTGACTTCCATAACTTTAGGTATTTGTTAAAAGTTTAACCTAATTTGTTTCAATTTTCTATTATTGTTTTCCATAATTTAGGAAAATTCTCATGCACTTTATGCATTTTATTCTATAATTTTCTAATATTTCTGCTGCTGGAAATTATTGATCTGAGGATCATGTCTTGCATTCAGGCATCTTTCTTAAAAGAATAAAAGCACCCATTATTTAAACAATATTCATTTCTTTTCACATGCTTCCTGATATCTATGATTTTTAAAGGTACTTTGAATGCAAGTGTTACAAAATAAAGGCTGGTTTATCATCAATATTTGTAATCCTTGATGTTTCAGGACTTTTACTCATGACTTTTGACTTTTTTTCACATCTCACAATTTGAAATTTAAAAAATCACGCTTTAACTGAAGGACATGTAGCATGGGTTTCCTGATCTGCTAGAGACCCTTAAAATTACAACTGCAGCCTTAGCCACAGAATCCCTAGAATATAAAGACTGCTTATCTGCCTGCTCTGGTCCTTACATTTTGAAAAATAAATTAGATGGATGATTTATCAGCAGAATCAGTGGAAGCACTAGCAGAGCTAGGCAGCTGACAGAAACACCGCATGGTTTTGGGGGTGGCAGCAGCCGGACCAGGCTGACATTAATCGAGTCAGCCTTGCACCTGCGGCCCAAGACAAGAGGCAGGCAGGCAGAAAACAACTAAAATGTGCAGCTATTACATCAGGCATGGTCATTGATTAAAAATCACGAATAGGGATGGTATAGCGCTCAATGTTCACGAATCCTTATATTGGATTATTCAATACCTGGTCTGAAACCTCCTTCCAATTACTTATGGATAAAGTTGGAAAAGCTTAATTTACCGTTCTCTTCACTTCATTTATTGATTAATCCAATTTAAGGATCTGTGAACACTGAGCGCTATACCATCCCTATTTGTTGGTTTTTCACCGATTGAGTATACCGCTCATCGTCTCCACTTCTTATTTGCCGTTGATTAAAAATACCACCTTGGAAGCTCAGTCCAGATGTATTCCGCACATTAAAAAAAAGGAGAAGGAAGGCCAAATGACTGCTGACTTAGTTAAAAGGTGAGGTGAAAGAGGCTATTTTAGCTAAAAGAACTTCTTTCAAAAATTGGAAATAGGATCCTTCTGAAGAAAATAGGAAAAAGCATAAGTGTTGGCAAGTTAGATTATAAAACATTGATAAGGCAAACTAAAAGATAATTTGAAAAAAAAAAAGCTGGTTGTAGAGGCAAAAACTGACAACAACTTTTAAAATATATCCAAAGCAGAAAGCCTGTTAGGGAGTCGGTTGGAGTCATTAGATGATCGAGGGATTGTAGGGCACTTAGAGAAAATAAGGCCATCACAGAAAGACTAAATTAATTCTTTGCTTCAGTGTTTACTGAAGAGGATGTTGGGGAGATACCCATGCCGGAAATTGTATTCAGTGGTGATGATTCAGAAGAATTGGAACAAATTACAGCGAAGCTGGAAGATATAATAAGGCAGATTGACAAATTAAAGAGTAGCAAATCACCCAAACCCCCAAATGGTATACACTGCAGAGTTCTGAAAGAACTAAAAAAAATGAAATTGCAGATCTATGCTAGTAATTTGTAACCTATCAGTAAAATTGTTCATTGTACCCAAAGATAGGAGGGTGGCCAGTGTAACCCCAATTTTTAAAAAGGGCTCCAGGGGTGACTGGGAAAATTATAGACCAGTGAGTCTGACTTCAGTGTTGGGAAAAATCATGGAAGCTATTCTAAAGAACAAAATCACAGAATATATAGAAAGACATGATTTGATGGGACACTACCAGCCTGGATTTACAGAAAGGTAATCTTGCCTCACCAATCTAAATTTTTTGAAGTGGTTAATAAACATGTGGGTAATGGTGAGCCAGTAGATGTAGTGAATTTGGATTTTCAGAAGGTGTTTGACAAAGTGCCCTATGAGAGACTCCTGAGAAAATTAAAAAGTCACAGGATAGGAGGCAAAGTGCTATTGTGGATTGCAAACTGGTAAAAAGGAAAGAGAGAGTAGGAATAAATGGACAGTTTTCTCAGTGAAGAAAGGTAAACAGTGTAGTGCCTCAGGGATCTATATTGGGCCAATTGCTTCATAATATATTTATAAATGACCTGGAAAGGGGAACCACTAGTGAGGTAATCAAATTTGCAGACAAAACAAAATTGTTCTGAGCTGTTAAATCACATGTGGATTGTGAAAAATTGCAGGTGGACCTTGCAAGACTGGAAGATTGAGCATTCAAATGGCAGATGAAATTTAATGTGGACAAATGCAAAATGATACACATGGGTAAAAATGACCCACAATGTTAGATATGGATTGGAGGATTCCTACTGCAGAATTTGCAAGAAGTAGAGAGATATTGGATGCCCTTCAAGGGGCTTTGTTCAAACAAATAGTAATGGAACCCATGAGAGAGGGAGTGATACTCAACCTAATTCTTACAAACTGGGACAATGTCTCTAATGTCCAGCACCAATGATCATCAGACAGTATGGTTCAACATTGCAGCCAGGATAGAAAGAGGTCACACGAAGATCCAAGTTTTGAATTTCAAATATACAGACTTTGTCAAAATGGGCGACAAAACAGGATTAGCAGCCAGATGTCCAAATGATTTCCTTCATTGGGTAGTAACACGAATATATGAACAATGCCCAACTCTGGCCGAGTTTCGCCCTCTTACAATGGGGCTACATCAGGGGCTCTACTTGAGTCGTGTTATGATGACAATCCAAGTCTTAAAAAAGACTGTGCAACAAAAGGTTATTGGAAAGGCTGGTTAAACTCTCAATGACAGCGGTACCTCAGTTTCTTATTTCGTAAACAACACAAGGGTTGCAAATGTGCCGAAATTTTTTGATGTGGTTGTGAAGACAAACACGGGCGGCAGTGTGGCTTTCCCTTGTTAACTTGAATCAAAAAATTTCGGCACATTTGCAACCCTTGTGTTTACGAAATAAGAAACTGAGGTACCGCTGTCATTGAGAGTTTAACCAGCCTTTCCAATAACCTTTTGTTGCACAGTCTTTTTTAAGACTTGGATTGTCATCATAACACGACTCAAGTAGAGCCCCTGATGTAGCCCCATTGTAAGAGGGCGAAACTCGGCCAGAGTTGGGCATTGTTCATATATTCGTGTTACTACCCAATAAAGGAAATCATTTGGACATCTGGCTGCTAATCCTGTTTTGTCGCCCTCACGGCTTTGTTAGACAGCCTTCCTTGCTGTTTTTTTGTCAAAATGGGGACATACTTGGAGGAAGAACTAGATGATTAGGAGAAAATGGGTGAGGTGGAACAACAGTGGGCCAAATAAAAAAGAACTATTACAAAGGCAACAAATCTATATATTAGAAAAGTATACAAAAAAGAGGATCAGAAAACTATTCTGGTTCTCAAAGGAGATGGCTGAAAAAGTAAAGGCAAAAAGGACAGTGTTCAAGAAGTAAGAAGGATCCCAAAAAGGGGAACACAGGGAAGAATATCTGGTGAAGCTGAAGGAGATGAGGAAAGAAATCAGGAAAGCAAAAGGTCAAGCAGAAGAAAGGATTGCCAAAGAGGTAAAGCAAGGTGACAGAACATTTGTCAGATATATCAGACAAAAGTAGAAGGCTGAGGTGGTATAGTGAAATAAAAGGTGAAAAGGAGCAATGTGTGGAGAAAGATGAAGAAATAGCAAAAATATTAAACAAATACTTCAGTTCAGTGTTCATTAAAGAAGTGCCTGGAGATGGACCATTGCTGGTTGATAAGACCAAGGATGGAAGTTGGATAGATGCAACCCCATTTACAGAAGAGAATGTATGGGAAGAGCTAGGAAAACTGAAAGTGGACAAAGCCATGGGGCTGGACAAGGTACATCGCAGGATACTAAGGGATCTCAGAGATGTTGTTACTGGTTCAGACTGTGTACACTGGTATCCTGCCCAAGGGATCTGACCGGGGGTGGGGGGGGGGGGGTTTAAGCTCGCTGAATTTACACTGAGGCTACCTGAGTGGCTTATCCCATATAAACACACAATTACTGGGATTATACCTGGGGGCTTGACCCCAGGAGATTATTCCCTACACAAAGAGCCACACCCAATTACTGGGATTATACCTGGGGGCTTGAACCCAAGAGTTTATTCCCAAACAAGGAGCCACACACAAACTTTGATTCAGTTCATCACGGTTCCAGGTATTTCGGAAAGTGAGTTTATTTGAGCAATAGGAGGATAGAACAAATAAAATCAGATTACACAGAAGTAGTAATGGTAGATAACAATTGCTACATAGATATAAAAAGCTTAACATTCCCAATGGATCAGCCATACCATCTCGTCCAGGGCTCTCTCTCCCCTGTCTTTCTTGCTGTCTCTCCTTATACACTACAAATGCTTGTGGAAAAAGCAGTTCCCTCCCTCTGACTTCTTAACAAATTTCAGACACAGCTGAGTGGCCTTACTTTCTCTCTCAGGCTTTAGTATAAGTTAATTGCCAGTTTTCTCATCATAGACTTAGTGGAATAACTAAATAAACATACTCTTTCCTGTTCGTAAACATTTCACAGTGCAAGACAGTAAACAGGAGTTCATTCAGAGACTGGGCTGTAGCCTTCAAACTACTTTGTGTCTGGGTGAGAACTCTGAATCCATACGGTCTCTCCTCTATATACATCCTCAGCAAAAGTAACAAAAAATGATTCCAACAGAATTGCTGCCAGATCCACTGAAAGGCCTGTTCAGTAGATCCCTGGAAACAGGGATGGTGCTGCAGGACAAGAAGAGCTGCTGTGGTCCTGCTTCACAAGAGTGGGAGCAGAGAGGAGGCTGTAAACTAAAGGCCAGTTAACCTCACCTTGATGGTGGGAAAATGAATGGAGATGCTGTTGAAGGAAAGGATAGTGAACTATTTACAAATCAGTAAGTAGCTGGACCTGAGGCAGCATGGATTCACCAAGGAAAGGACCTGTTAGACAAATCTGATTGATATTTCTGGATAGGTGACTAGAGAATTGAATCAAGGGAGAGCGTTAGATATGATTTGCTTGAATTTCAGGAAAGTTTTTGATATGGTCCTGCATAGGAGACTCATGAATAAAATGAGAAGCTTGAGAGTGGGTGTCAAGGTGATGGAGCAGATTACAAACTGGCTGATAAGAGACAGCATGTAATGGTAAATAAAACCTACTCTGAAAAGAGAACAGTGTTAATTGGAGTGCCTCAAGGATTGGTTTTGGGACCCATTTTGTTCAATATCTTCGTGAGCGACATTGTGGAGTGATATAAGGTGAAGTTTGTCTTTTTGCAGATGATACTAAGATATGCAACAGAGTGGACATGCCTGAAGGAGTAGGGAGAATGAAAAGTGATTTAAGGAAGCTTAAATAATGGTTGAAGATTTGGCAACTGGGATTCAGTGCCAAGAAGTGCAGAGTCCTGCATCTGGGGTACAGTAATCCAGAAGAGCTGTATGCAATGCGAGGCAAAAAGATAATGTGCATAGGCAAGGAGAAGGACCTTGAGGTAATAGTGTCTGGTGATCTGAAGCAGCAAAGCAATGTGACAAGGCAATAGCTGAAGCCAGAAGGATGCTGGGCTACATAGAGAGAGGAATAACCAGGTGATAATACCCTTGTACAGATCCTTGGTGAGGCCTCACCTGGAGTCCTGTGTCCAGTTCTGGAGACCGTATCTCAAAAAGGATAGATACATAATGAAAGTGGTCCAGAGCAAGGCAACTAAAATGATTTGGGGTTTGTATGGGAAAACATTTGAGGAGAGGCTGAAGGATCTGAATATGTATATCCTGGAAGAAAGGAGGTGCAGGGCCAGACCTTCAGATACCTGAATGGTATTAATGATGCACAAATTTCAAACCTTTTCCATTGAAAAGGAGACTGTAGAACTAGGAGTCATGAAATGAAACTCCAGGGAGATGACTCAGAACCAACATCAGGAAACATTTCTTCACAGAGAGGGTGGTAGATGCCTGGAATGCCCTCGTGGAATTGATGGTGTGGACAAAAACAGAAAATGAATTTTAAAAGGCATGGGATAAACACTGGCTTCCTAGAGGCTAGAGGTTGGAAATGAAGAAAGGGATGCATGGGGGTAACCTGCACAGAGTGGCAGTTACTACCCTTAACAGAAAGCATGGGGTAACCTGCACAGAGTGGCAGTCACTACCCTTAACAGAAAGCATGGGGTAACCTGCACAGAGTGGCAGTCACTACCCTTAACAGAAAGCATGGGGTAACCTGCACAGAGTGGCAGTCACTACCCTTAACAGAAAGCATGGGGTAACCTGCACAGAGTGGCAGTTACTACCCTTAACAGAAGGCATGGGGGTAACCTGCACAGAGTGGCAGTCACTACCCTTAACAGAAAGCATGGGGTAACCTGCACAGAGTGGCAGTCACTACCCTTAACAGAAAGCATGGGGTAACCTGCACAGAGTGGCAGTTACTACCCTTAACAGAAGGCATGGGGGTAACCTGCACAGAGTGGCAGTTATTACCCTTAACAGAAGGCATGGGGTAACCTGCACAGAGTGGCAGTCACTACCCTTAAC
Source organism: Rhinatrema bivittatum (assembly GCF_901001135.1). NCBI lineage: Eukaryota > Metazoa > Chordata > Amphibia > Gymnophiona > Rhinatrematidae > Rhinatrema > Rhinatrema bivittatum. The sequence continues at coordinate 490,076,349 of NC_042616.1, forward strand.
AGAAGGCATGGGGGTAACCTGCACAGAATGGCAGTCACTACCCTTAACAGAAAGCATGGGGTAACCTGCACAGAGTGGCAGTAACTACCCTTAACAGAAAGCATGGGGTAACCTGCACAGAGTGGCAGTTACTACCCTTAACAGAAGGCATGGGGGTAACCTGCACAGAGTGGCAGTTACTACCCTTAACAGAAGGCATGGGGTAACCTGCACAGAGTGGCAGTCACTACCCTTAACAGAAAGCATGGGGTAACCTGCACAGAGTGGCAGTCACTACCCTTAACAGAAAGCATGGGGTAACCTGCACAGAGTGGCAGTTACTACCCTTAACAGAAGGCATGGGGGTAACCTGCACAGAATGGCAGTCACTACCCTTAACAGAAAGCATGGGGTAACCTGCACAGAGTGGCAGTCACTACCCTTAACAGAAGGCATGGGGGTAACCTGCACAGAGTGGCAGTTACTACCCTTAACAGAAAGCATGGGGTAACCTGCATGGAGTGGCTGAGCAGATTGGCTGGACCATTTGGTCTTTATCTGCCATCATTACTATGTTATGAAAAGGATCTGGCATCACAGTGGACAATACTTTGAAATTGTCAGCTTATTGTGTGGCAGTGGTAAAAAAAACAAACAGATTGTAAAGAATTATTAGGAAAGGAATGGAGAATAAAATTGAGATGTCATACCTGGAATACTATTGCAGTTCTGGTCACTCCATCTCAAAGATATAGTTGCATTGGAAAAGGTACAGAGAAGGGCGACCAATATGAGAAAAGGGATGGAAAGTCTATGAGGAATGGCTAACGAGGTTAGGGCTGTTCAGTTAGGAGAAAAGATGGCTGAAGGGGGATATGATAGAAGTCTACAATATAATGAGTAGAATAAAATGGGTAAATGCAAATCGATTATTTATTCTTTCAAAAAAAAACAAGACTAGGTGACACTCCATGAAGTTAATAAGTAGCACATTCAAAACAAGTCGGAGAAAATTATTTTTTTACTCAACGCACAATTAAGCTATGGAATGCATTATCAGTGGATGTGGCTAAGGCAGTTAGCGTAAATGGGTTTAAAAAAGGTTTGGACAAGTTCCTGATGATGTCCATAAAGTTAACCAAGTAGATTTAGGGAATAAATACTACTTATCACTGTGCAATAGCAGCATGGGATCTATTTACTGTTTGGAATTTTGCCAGGTACTTGTGACCTGGAAACAGGATACTGGGCTTGATGAACCCTCACAGTCTGACCCAGTATGGGAATTTTTATGTTCTTATATTATGTGACTGCTGGATGTGAACCAATAGGGCCTTGGACCCTATCTCCGACCCCCTGCTCCAGTATCACACCTGTGCTCTGTGGTCTTCAAGTGTACAGATGCAGCAGAAGATGTGCAGCAGAGAAGTATATGTTGCATGCTCATTCAGCAGGAGACAGAAGGAGCAGTGCAGCATGAGGGGCAGGCTGGTGCTAGGTTTTTTGCCACCCTGTGCAAACAATTATTGTGCTGCCCCCTCCCCCTCCCCCCTGCTTTCATTCAGTCTCTGTCTTAGGCCACCAAAAAAAGCCCAGCTCCTTACAGTGACCTAAACTTTAAAAACGGTCACCCACCACGCTGCAGGTCTTCATCCCCTCCCCTGGAACCCATGACCAGTGCAAGAGTATTAGGTGCCCTAGGCAAACCTTATACACTTGGCCCCTCCCCCTCCATACACACAGTTAAGAATTATGCATTTATAATAACAGATTTTACAAGAGAGAATATTCAAAGTTCAGTCATCTGAGATAAAAATATCACAACATGTGTATTGTATTTACATGTACTACTATGGTGCCAACCAGAAAAGTCTGCAAAAACACTTGGAATCAATATGACATTAGGGTTATCATAATTGTGATAGGTGTGGGCACCCTCACAAAGCTATGAGTAAATTACAATTAAAATATAACAAACCTACCACACCAAAACAGCACTAACTGCCAACACTTAAAACGTAACAAGCTTACCTATGAAAACACAACACTGCAAATATTGCACAGGCCTCTAAAAGACCAATACACTTTCTATTAGGAAACCAGAATAAACCAAGCTGCTATAGATTCCTACACGCAAGCAGAAGACCTCTCCTCGGTCACACATGCAGATCACAGGCAGACCGTCACCAAATACAGAAAAATAGAAACCATAAAGTATAATTAGAAACATGCAGGCAAAAGCTGAACTGGAAACCACAGTGCAACATTGGAAAAACAGAACTATAATCAATCCTCAGCCATTAAAAAAAAAATCAAGAAATAATATAAATATATTAATCATAATAGTAAAAACATACTAATAAAAAGTATATTTCAAACCAGCTCATGAATGGAAGATCCAATACTTAAAATATACAATTTGTTTTAAATTTCTCAAACACCTTTAAAATATTTCAAAACAGCAAATAAAACCCCAAAATTAAAACTAATAAGGATGAAATAATTCACGCTCTCCATATCTGGGAGCATTTGATTTTCAGCCACCCTGAGATTGTCATGGATTAGTGTTGCACCAGAGGTGGACCCTTGGGCTGAAGCGGGGTTGATGCTACCCGAGGGAGGGATCTACTGGTCCCCACCGTCGGCAGGCAGAGAGAGCTGATGGACGGAGGCCGGCTGGCGCTTCACCAATACTAGCCCTCGTTCCCTGCGGGTTGAGCCTTTGGGAGCCGGGGCCGGCTGGACTTAGGTGGCCTCCGTCAGTGGTCGTCAATGGGTGGATCGAGGTCAGCCCAGAGGCAGCAACTAGTGTAGGTATCAGTCTGTACTGGACGAGGTGGCGTCCCGGAGTCCCGGGCGCCAATAGGAACACAGTCTGTCAGAGGCGCCCGAGCAAGAGCAGGCCGAAGCCTGAATGAACCACGTCCAGGACAAAGGCTGAAGAGGCGTCTTTAAGCAAGCTAGGATCAGGGCTGGCGGCAGGCTGGAAGCAGCGGCAAGCAAGGCTGAGGTCTAGATGAGGAAAGGGTCAAAGGATGGTCAGATGAAGCAGAAGTCCAGGGCTGGAGAGAGGCAACGGCGTAGTCAAGCAATGCAGAGGTCCGGGGCTGGAGAGAGGCAACGGAGTAGTCAGGCAATGCAGAGGTCCGGGGCTGGAGAGAGGCAATGGAGTAGTCAGGCAATGCAAAGGTCAAACCAGGTCAGCAATCTGAAGGAGAGACGAAGGAGCAGGAAACAGGAACAAGGAAACAGGAACGAAGGCAATCAGGATCGGGGAACCAGGAACTGAAGAGGCAACAAGTACTCGATTAGTGAGGGGACCTGTTGCAAAGGCAATTTGAGAGAGCGGAACCCGGGCTTATATACTGGAGCTCCGCCGACGTCATCATCCGGGGCTGCGGCCAGGTTCCCACCGCGGGCCCTATTTAAAAACTAGCTGTGTGCGCGCCTAGGGAGGGGCATGATGCTGGTCGGGATGGCGTCTCTCCACGGGCCACGCGGAGCATCAGGAGCTGCAGCAGAACCGCAGGCACCAGGGGCCCACAGTCGCCAGAGACGAGGGACCAGATGCTGGATTACTTTGAAAGAGGTGAGGGGGCCGAGCCGCGGGTCTGCCGCAGCTGGCGCACGTAACAATTAGCGGGAGAGGGATACACAAACTTTCTCTTTTCTCTCTCATATGATATAGATATATATCTATATATACACATATGCTTCTTCTCCCACACACATACATATACCCTCTCATATACACACATGCTCTTATTTACACATGTTCACACGCACATGCTTCTTCTTACATGCACATGCTCACACACACACTCACCCTCTCTCACACACATGCTCAACAATACACGCTCACACAAACACACAAGATCCCTCCCTCTCTCACATACACATGCTCAGACACACACCCGAAGAGAAGTGGCAGGCCTGGATTCCGCCCTGTGCAAGTGCACACTTTGCACAGTGAGCTGTGCTGACCCTGTTAGGGAGGAGGACAGACCAGACTACTTCCGTTGAGGCATGCTGCTTGGTGTTTCATTGTACTGGGCTGTCTGTTGGAGCGCTGTCATATGAAGGGTAGTCTTGATAGCTTTTCCTTCTTCTGTCTTTATGTGCCTTGCTGCCAGTATGTAACAGGGGTTACGCGTGTGGCCAGGCCCTTTTGAAGATGCACGCGGTGCACGCAAGGCCTGACCACGCGCGCAACCCCCATTTTTCCCTGAGCGCACCTTTCTTAAAATCTACCCCATGTTTGCATTGTTCCCAATAGTGGACTATTGATGCTTCCTTTTTTTGTGACGTAATACAGTTCTTATGTTGGATAATGTATATTTTAATATGTCTCTTATTATGTCCAATATATAGTTTGTGACATGGGCGCATAATACCATAAATGACCTGTGTTGTTTCACAAGTATAGTGTGGATGCTGAAATTCTTGAATCTGTAATGCATTTGGACAAACTACACACTTGCCAAATTTGTACTGTCTCCATGTGTCTAAGTTAGAATATGCTATATATAGCTTGATGTGTCCATTTGCTGATCCCTGAGATTTAATCCACGTATATTTGCAAAAATAGGGGTTGACAGAAAACATCTTGTACTGACCGCATTCTAATTTACAGAAATGATGTTTTGTACCTCTCTACTTCTCAGAGTATGGTATAGTGCATATCAGGCGGTCAATAGGAGTGTTCTTAGATGGATTGAATAAGAGTTCATATTAGCAAATAATGCTCTCTTAAATGCTCTCTTAATGACCTTGTGAGGATATCCTTTATGCATAAATTGGGCTTGCATATGAGTAGCTTGATACTTAATTTCTTTTACATTAGAACACAACCGGCATAACCACAAGAACTGCCCCACCGGAATATTTTCTCTAAGTTTACGAGGTTGATGGCTAGAAAAAGATAGTAGTGAGTGAATAGTGGTGTTTAACATGCCTTCTTGCTTAAAATAAAATTTTTCTTGTATCTGACTGGAATGTGAATTGAAAATTAGTGTCTCTGGAGCTCGCAGAGTTATAGTTGAGAATTGGTCTTTTTTTCCCCTGAGGAAGCCTGTGAGAGGGCAAAACAACAGGAAACAACTGGAAAGATACTAAGGACACTTCTAAAGATCTGGTAACTGCTGAGGAAGCAACATTATTTTGTTGGAACAGCAATAACTCTGGATTTTCCAGGAATATTTAAAATTTAGAATCAGTGTTCTTAGACTTGTTCAATGCTAATAGGTCATCATTAGAACTTATGTTTTTTGTTATATTAATATTTAATCATATATTATTTAATCATTTTATATTAATAGTTAATCATATTATTTAATCATTTTATATTAATATTTAATCATTTGCGCATAGAGATGATTTGAATGTATGAGATTAGCAGAGCAGGAATTTTCTGGTCTGTTGAAAATGTAAATTTATGGGCTAGTGAATGGTATCCTATGAATGTTTAAATATATCTGCTGCTTGCCACGTAACTTGCTCTAATAGATATGTTTTTCTTGTATGGTATGAATGGGTGAGTGAATGGTTTATTGATGTTGTGTTATGTACAATTTGCCTTATGTATAAACTGCATTAAGAAATTTGATATGCTGAAATTTTTAAACCATGTGTTTCATAAATTGTTTAGTATTGTAAAATAAAATATATTGTAGCTTTCAAAATAGGGGTTTCAAAATTCCTTTAATATTGAATGTGGGAGGAAGGTTATTGTATCTTGTGCTTATATATACTACGATCACGACCTTCCTCACTTATTAATACATTTATATTTTCCAGTTTAAAAGAGGAAATAGTTGGTACACTATGGACCAGATTTTAAGAGGTACGCGTGGGTGTACATTTGTGCGCACAACCTGGCGCGAACAGATGTCCGCCCGTTTTTATAACATGTGCACGCAGCTGCGCTCATGTTATAAAATCCAGGGTCGGCGTGTGCAAGGGGGTGCACAATTGTGCAACTTGCATGCACCAAGCCGCACAGCCTTCCTCCGTTCCCTCCGGGCCGCTCCGAAATTGGAGCGGCCTCGAAGGGAAATTTCCTTCCGCCCCCCCCCCCATCTTCCCCTACCTACCCCCCCTTACCTTTATCTTATAAGTTGCGCCTGCCTCTGCGCAGGTGTAGGTTGCGCCCGCCAGGCAATGGCCGGCCCACAATCCCAGGCACAGTGGCAAATGGCCGCTGTGCCTGGAGGCTCCTGCCCCGGACCGACCCACCCATGCCCCTTTTTTCAAGCCCAGGGACATGCGCGTGTTGCCGGGCCTATGCAAAATAGGCTCTGCACGCACAGAGCTTTTAAAATCTGCCCCTATCGTTTTTGCCTATCTAAATGATATTTTTTGAACATTCAGAATCATTATATTATCCTTCATGGATTTTATCAAAGCTATTGAGTGTATGCATTTGTCAGGGCAGCAGCCTTTCCCCTGCTATTGAATCCGGCTGGATTTACTCGTGCAGGGGGGCTTACGCGTGCCGAGCTTATTTTGCATAGGCCCGGTGATGCGCGTAAGCCCCAGGACGCGCATATGTCCTGTGACTTGAAAATAAGCGGTGGGGCAGTCCGGAGGCGGGGCAGTCCGGGGCAGTCCGGAGGCGGGGTAGGGCCATGCCAGAGCCTCCAGGCATAGCGCCCAATTGCCGCTGTGCCTGTGATCATGGGCCAGCCATTGGCCGGCGCGCTCAATCTACTCTTGCCCGGAGTCAGGCACAACTTATAAGATAAAGGAAAGGGAGCGGTTTAGGTAGGACTGGGGGGGGGGGGGGGGGGGTGTGCAGGTTAGATAGGGGAAGGGAGGGGAAGGTGGGGGGAGGGGGAAGGAAAGTTCCCTCTGAGACCGCTCCAATTTCGGAGCGGCCTTGGAGGGAACGGAGGAAGGCTGCGTGGCTCAGAACGCTCAAGTTGCACAATTGTGCATCCCCTTGCGCACGCCGACCCTGGATTTTATAACATGTGTTTTTTTGGTGTCTTCAGTACCAGGGTTCCCCTTGAGGAAGCCTTTACTGGTCAAACAAGGGCCTTGTTGTGGCTTTTTTTTTCTGCTAATGTATTATAGGTTACATTTTGTGTATGTGTGAATGCTAGTGTGTCTGTGTATATCTTTGTGGTCTCATGTGTTCTGTAATTTGAGAATGCAATATTTGAAACACCGACATTGTTGCTGTCATACATTACAAATAATTTCCATTGTTATCTGATTGTTTATCTTATGTACCTGTTTGTATGTATATTACAATAGATTCTTTTGCCCATTTTTATAATTATATTTATGTCACGTATTAGAATGTATTCATATTGTGGTATGATTAGACTATATTTGAAAATTCAGAGCTAAATAAAGCAGGCATTGCTCTTTTGTTTTAATATGGCATGTTTTTGAATACTTTTTTTTTTTTTTTAACATTCTGACATTAGTGCGTTTTTCCATTTTCTGAAATTTTTTTTTAATATACATATAGAGCACTTCATACATTTACAAACATTGCCCATCTGTTTATTTATATATATAAACAAAAAATGAGGGCTATACATGTACAATGTAAAGTGCTTAAAAAACACAACCAAAAAATACCCGCCTGGGGGAACAAAGCACTAATGTTGAATATGAAAGTTGTTAAAATAATTTTTATTAATGAATTATTAGTTAAAAAAGGGCAGAGCTGAATCATACAAAAATCATAAGAACATAAGAAATTGCCATGCTGGGTCAGACCAAGGGTCCATCAAGCCCAGCATCCTGTTTCCAACAGAGGCCAAACCAGGCCACAAGAACCTGGCAAGTACTCAAACACCAAGAAGATCCCATGCTATTGATGCAATTAATAGCAGTGGCTATTCCCTAAATAAACTTGATTAATAGCAGTTAATGGACTTCTCCTCCAAGAACTTATCCAAACCTTTTTTGAACCCAGCTACACTAAGTGCACTAACCACATCCTCTGGCAACAAATTCCAGAGCTTAATTGTCGTAGCGTGAAAAAGAATTTTCTCCGATTAGTTTTAAATGTGCTACTTGCTAACTTCATGGAATGCCCCCTAGTCCTTCTACTATCTGAAAGTGTAAATCAAAAAAATCTTTTAAATACAAAAATATATTAATCACAACTTATACAAACAAATTAGTAAGCCACAAAGAACACTAAATTTCCAATCACTAATGCAAACCTATGTTTATGTGAGCAGTAACCCTAACTATTGATTTGATGCAATGTGTGAATATCACAAATAGCTTAAATGGACACAGCTCAAAGTTAAAATGAACCCTTTGTGAAAGCAGCAACTCTAACTATTGACTACATACAATATATGAAAATCACAAATAGCTTACGAGGACACAGCTCAAAGTCATAATGTTGCTATTATGGAAATAACACAAACAGTTCTAACAGACAACAATGTATCATATTGGAGATAGCTCAACAAAATCTAAATGTACAATAGAACAACAATACAAAAGACACAAGAGGTTCTAACATACAATACACAAAGCTCAATACACATACATACCAGTGTACTCAATCATTCACTAACTACAGTGCACATTTATTTATTTAAATCTTTTTTATACCGACATTCATGAAGCATATCATATCATATCAGTTCACATACATCAGGGGGTGTTATAACATTAACATGTATATTGCAGCTGTCACACAATAACAGCCAGAATCTGAAAGATTATATATTGAGACATCTAAAAATCTTGAGTTAGGTCAAAAACAATATTTTTGTCCTTGAATCTAACCGAACAATCCTATTAGCAAATCTACCAGATTTTGGTGTTTTGAATTCTGGGTCAAATTAGAAAAATCCAAATGGCAACTCCACCAGATACCAGTGTTTTCAAACCTGGGTCAGATCGAAAAATCCCAACAAAGACCTTGTTTCGCCGGTGAGGCTTGATATGAAAAAATGGTGGAATCTATGATAAAAATTGCAATATTAAAAAAATTACTTGATAACTTAAAAAATGTTGTTTTATATGAAAGTGAATATGAAAGAAATGTAAATACACCAGTAGAGCTGCAAACTATCCAAACAGGGAATAAATGTGTACAGAAAAATTACTAACCTGTTGCTAGTAGGCTATTCCCCAACATCACCACCGAAGGGGAAAGCCAAACCAGCTGACTGGATGCTGGAGGAAGTGGCGGCACCGGTGTGGGTGGAGGTGGTGCAACATCATCAGAGGGTGCCGCGGAGGCTTTCCTGCTATGGGGCCTTTAAATCTGGCAGTGTCAGCACGCAAGCTAGGGAGGCCTATGGTGACCTGCTGCATTGGGGTCACTGGTGGCGTCCTGCTGCGAAGACGCCCAGGGAAGAATTGGAGGCCCAGCTGTGGATGTAAGGAGAGCAGTTTGCAGAGGAAGCTTGCAGGCCGCTGAATGCATCAGTGACCCACTGGAGTTGAAACAGGATGAGTAGCTGCAGTCAAAGGATAGTGGCAAACATAGTTCACACCAAGGACAGCAGCGTAGTAGTGGCGGACCACAGAGAACACTCCTTGGACTGCTACTTTTTAACATTTTTTGTAAGCTATAATGCAGAAGGATCAGCAGGAAAAATTTGTCTTTTTGTGGATAATACCAAAATCTGCAACAGGGTAGACACCCAGAAAGTTGTAGAAAACATGAGGAGGGATCTAGTGAAGCTTGAGAACTATCTGGGGTAGGGCATTTAAGATTTAAAGCTAAAGAATGCAGTTATGCATTTGGGCTGCAAACATCCAAAGGAATGGTACAATCCAGGGGATGAAATTCTTCTGTGTATAAAACAAAAGCAGGATCTGGGGAAGATCATATCTGATAATCTCAAGGTGGCCAGGATAAGACAACAGCAAATGCTAGAAAGATATTTGGGTGCATAGGGAGAGAGATATAGCTGAAGAAAAAGGAGGTAATATTGCTCCTGTATAATGTTATGACCGTCGGTCGCAGACGGCTGCGACCGCTATTACTCACTGTGTGTTCTGCCTCTCTCTCTCCTGTGGGGAAACTCGTGGCCGTGGCCAGCCGCTTCCATCACTCATTGCTCTGTTCCTGGACTCCCCGGGGCGGCGAGGACGCCGCCGACCACCATGACTCCTCCAGGCCTCCCTAGGCACGCGTGCTACATGACTCCTCTTATGGACACTAGGGCGGGGACCTCAGGGGCGTCTCCCCTTGATGACATCACTAGCTCTGGACTCTTAAGCTCCATCGGGGCCTGGCCCTAATCGACTTGGCAACGAGTTCCCTCCTTGCTGAATCATGCTGATCTCTCTACAGACATCGGTTTCTGGTTCCTATTCCTTCTGGCGTGAGACCCTCTTGGGTACCCGCTCCTCGGGGGCTCTGCTCCTGTCTCCAGCTATCTGCTCCTCAGAGGGCCCTTTGCCTTGGACTTTGCCAACTAGTTTTCCCGCTCCTCGGGATCGCTCCCAGAACTTCTCCTCCTTGAGAAGACTCTACATAAGTGTACCCCGCCATACGGGCCACTGCCATCCTACCCTGCTTCGTGGAAGACCTACGGAGGTGTACCCCGCTCCGCTGGCCATTGCCTTTCTTTGTGACTGTGTCGCGCCCCCCGCTCTTCGGGGCATCGTGTAGTGTATCTTGTGACTGTGCCGCGCTTCCCCGCTCCTCGGGGTAGCACCTTGAGTTCCCTTGTGACGTCACCTCTCTCCCTGCTCCTCAGGATAGCTCTCTCTCTTTCTTCGCCTGAGACCCTTGGACTTCCCCACTCTTCGGATAAGCCTATGTCATACCTCCTGTGCTGACACTCTCTGTGGCTCCACCCCTGGGGACACTCCCTCTCTGCACTCCTCCTTACTCAGCTTGCATCCCTGTGCCTCATGGGTCTGCCCAGCTCCTCACCACTAGGGGGAACCTTCCTGGCAATTGTATCCACATCCCTCTCTCTGTATTTTCTGGGCTGTGTCTCTTATTGCTGCTGACCTCACCTCTCGATGGTGAGGCCCAGGGGGGCTCCTCCCCGTGGGCGGTACCAGCTCTCACCTCAGGCCAAGGGTCCAGTAATTCACGAGTTCTAACATATAAGTCCCTGGTGAGACCTCATTTGGAATACTTTGTACAGTATTTTTTAATATTTACAGAATATTCTGTCTTTCATGCCACTTCAAATTTGATTGCACTCAGGTATTGCAGAAATTTCCCTATTCCCAGAAGGTTTACAATCTAAGGCCTGGATTCATTATTCTTCGCAGAATGATGAATCCCGCGAAAACGGGGAGTGGGGGGGAAAAGGGGGGGGCGGGTCTGCGAAAGCCTGCAGCCTTAGCACCACAGCAGTGCGCCGGCTGCCGACTTTTGCACTAAATAGCACCATCGTGAAAGATGGTGCTATTTGGTGCGCTACTGCCGACGATAATGTTAGTAATATTATCGCCGGTAGCAAAGCCATCGCCAACTCCTCCCCTTCCCCTAATTTGCATTATATCGCATGCGAAAAGGCCCTTTTCGCATGCGATATGGCTTTATCGCGTACGTTAAGGCCTTAACACACGCAATAAAGCTTTAGAAAATAACCCCCTAAGTTAGTAAGCATTTTCCCCATAGAGACAGAATGGAAATTAAACAACCAAGAGCTTGCTTACCTCAGCAATGCTGGCAACAAAAATGCAGTAGTCTTCCAACAAGTAGCTTTAACAATTCCCCTCACTTCTGGGGACTCCTTTTCCCTCTGGGCCCTGGCGTCTTATCCCTCTCCTCAGGGCAAACACTGGCTGATTTAAGGTGGTCCTGGACTTTTAAGGAGGGTCTCAGATAATAGAAGGACTAGGGGGCACTCCATGAAGTAGCAAGTAGCTCATTTAAATCAAAGACAATTCTTTTTCAGTCAGCGCATAGTTAAGTTCTGTATTTCATTGCCAGAGGATGTGGTTACAGAAGTTATAGAAACTGGGTTTAAAAATATTTGGATAAATTCAGAGAGGAAAAATCCATAAACTGCTATAAATTAATAAGCAATAGTAGCTAGAGATTTATTTAATGTTTGGGTACTTGCGACTTGGATTGGCCACTGTTGGAAACAGGATACTGGGCTTGATGGACCCTCGGTCTGACCCAGTATGGCAATTCTTATGTTCTTATGTACAGTACACTCCTTTACAGGGAGAAAAGCATTAGTAAATCAGGTCCTAAGTTTGTATCTAAGACAATGGAGGGTGAGGCGACTTGCCCAAGGTTAGAAGGAATGTCAGTGAAGTTTGAACTTTGGCTTCCCTGATTCGCATCCTGCTGTTGTAACCACTAGGTTACTCCTTCACTCTGAAACCACACCTTCAAAAGTATATAAGCAGGATATACAGTCAGTCCAGAGAATGGCTACTAAAATGGTCAAGTGATCTTCATTGTAACGCATTTGGGAGACAGATTTAAGGATCTAAACATGTATATCCTAGAGGGAAAGTGAGATAGAGGAGATATGATAAAGACATTTAATACCTCAGAGGTATCAATGCATAGGAGATGGGTATTTTTCAACAGAAAGAACACTCTGGAACAAGGAGAGATCATGGGATGAGGATGAAAGGGGGTAGAGTGAGGAATAATCTAAGGAAGTATTTATTTACGGAAAGGGTGGTGGATGCATGGAACGGCCTTCCAGTGGAACAGGTGAAGACATGGACAGTATGTGAATTCAAGAAAGCATGGGACAAGCACAGGTGACCTCTGAGGGACTGGTAGGGATTGTAGTGCTGAGCAGTTGTGTGGATGGGCAGACTAGATAAGCTGTATGGTCTTTTACTGTTGTCATATTTGTATGTTTATATGAGTATGGCACTCTGCAGTATACTTATAAATACATACATTTGTTCTTGGCATTTCATTCCACGTTTATGATTACATAAGGCATTTGTGTTGTAACATACATTGCAATTGCACTATAAGCTAGCTGTTATGATGACCTTGTTAAAATAAGTTGTATGCTGCAGCATTTGTACATGATCCCAGAAGCATTACTCTAGTTTTCAAAACTATTAATCCAGTAAAACTACAATTGGATTTTTTTACATCAGTATTTTCAAAATAGTCACTACCTTTGGCTTCCTGCAGGGAGCCTGGGCCTTGAAAGATGATCATGTCTGATGTGTCCGCCCATACCCCAATAACTTTTGGATTGTTCATCCAATTTCTGCCACAGATAGTACAGCACCCAATGACCCTACCTCACAGTTTTCATTTTCCCTTGAGGCCCCCCAACACTGAGCATTCCCTTTTTCTTCTTTGTAGGGGAAAAATCCAGATGAGTTCAGTTGAAATCTCAGGTAGGTGAGAACATGCTTTATGGTGCCCAATGCCACTGGCTGACAGTGAAGCCTTCGGAAAGATGCCATTGATGAGTCCTATAAAGAAAGTACAGGAGGCAGGGTGTACAAAACATTTAGAGTCCGTTTGTTTTTTTCAGGTAAGTAAACGTTTATTCGAAGGAGATGCTCATTCCAAATTTCGTCAAAGGAGTAGGTCCTCTGACACAGACCATGTGTCGCACTAGCTGTGGCGGGAGGGACAATAATCCATGTTAAGAAACAAATGAGACTTAAAGTATCACAGTGGAGTAGCAATCATAACCATATACAAACCTGAAAAACCTGGCTTTTCGCAAAAGCATTCGAGGAACCATTCCAAGACAGGAACTGAGTTATTGTCAGGGTTTACCCCTTCTTTTAGACTCATTTTAGGTCTGTTTTAACAACTTTTTTATTTTTTGTCTTTTTTTCTGAAATTATTGTATTATCTAATGCTGTACCCATTTGTAAACCGCTATGATGGTCCTACTGAATGACGGTATATAAAATCAATAAAATAATTAAAATAAATACATTTCTCTACTGAAGGAGAAAACTAAGCATCATGATATGCTCACACATCTCCTTTGCTTAATTGTTTACCTCTGTTTTGGATCATCTCCCAGAGATCTCATTTTAGTGGTTTGCCCTTAGTTTATGAGGTAAGATCTTTACCTTTCTTTTGTTAAGTAATACCTTCTTTATATTTGAAACAAAGCAGGTGCCTCTGTTAGTACAATTACCCTTTTGTTTATGACATTTACTCCTACAGCCATTCTCTGCTTATTTTGTGCTCATAATTTATTTAGGAGGGCAATACTAGTTTCAGAAGCAGCTTTGATAACAGTCAGTTCAGCAGCACCCCCTATTTGCTTAAATCTACAGAGGTGAGAAGAGCCAAATTTCCAAAAGCTTCAACACTTTCATTCACATTTTTAGTTCATTTTTTAGGAGGAAACAAAACAAGTAAAGACAATAGCATTCTTCTCACTGCTAACTACCTTACATAAGAACATAAGGCTTGCCTTACATAAGAACATAAGGCTTGCCATACTGGGTCAGACCAAGGATACATCAAACCCAGTATCCTGAGTCCAACAGTGGCCAAGCCAGGTCACAAGTACCGGCAGGATCCCAAGGCGTAGATTCCAAACTGCTTATCCCAAGAATAAGCAGTGGATTTCTGCAACTCTGTCTTAACAATGGTTAATGGATTTTTCCTCCAGGAACTTGTCCAAACCTTTTTTAAACGTAGCTACTCTATAGCTTTCACCACACATCCTCTGGCAACAAATTGCAGAGTTTAATTATGCGTTGAGTATAAAATATTTTCTCTGAGGATCACGTGATGCAGTGAGCTCCATAGGACACGTGTTGCGGAGCTCAGGGTGCCGCCTCCCTTGTTTTTATAATTTTTGTTGTACTTACCCCACGATTTTGACTGAGGGTGACCAGTTAAGACTGGGGAGAGCTCTTACTGCCAGAAAGGTGCACATCAGGTGGAAATATCCTGGATATGTTGCTCCGTTTGGCAAAGAAAGACAGAGATCGCTGTAAGACTGCTTCTCCCAAGATGGCCGCCAGAACGGGGTCGGCGTCAGAGGATATGGATGCCAACTTGGTGTCAAAATTAACAGAGACAGTTGTCTCAGCACCTGATGAGCATTTCACCCACTGGAGACAGGTGAATGGGGTTCCTGTTCCTAAAAGTTGAAGTAAGGAGGAGGCTGGGAATTACAAGTAAGTTAGTCTGAACTCTGTGGTGAGCAAATTAATGGAATCACTGCTAAAAGAGAGGACAGTGCAGTTTCTGGAACACAATGGATTGCAAGATCCGAGGCAGCATGGTTTTAGCAGAAGCAGATCTTGTCAGATGAATATGATCAATTTCATTGATTGGGCTATCAGAGATTTGGATCAAGAGAGAACGCTAGATGTACTGTACTTGGATTTCATTACGACCTTTGACACAGTTCCACCTAAGCAACTTATAAATAAATTGAGCGCCCTTGCTAGGGCCCTAGAATGACAGACAGTTAGAAACTGGATGAGTGGGAGGTGACTGAATAGGAATAAATGGAGTTCAAGAAGTGGGGCATTACCAATGGAATCGCTCAGGAATCTGTCCTTGGACTGGTTCAACATTGTTGTGAGTGACACTGCAGAAAGAGTGTCAGGAAAAGGTTTGTCTTTTTGTCAATGATACCAAGATTTGCAACAGGGTATAAGAGCCAGGAAGGTGTAGAAAACTTAAGGAGGGATCTAGCAAAGCTTGAGGAATGCTCTAGGGTCTGGTAGCTAAGATTTAATGCTAAAAAATGCAGAGGTATGTATTCAGGATGCAAAATTCCAAGTGAGAGTTACAGTATTGGGGGATGAAATTTTTCTAAGCACAAAAAAAAAAGCAGAATCTGGAGTGATTGTATCTGATGATTATAAGGTGGCCAAACAGGTGAATAAAGTATCAGCAAAAGCCAGAAAGATGCTTGTTTGCGTAGGGATAGGAATGGTCAGCAGAAAAAGGGAGGTGATATTGCCACTATATAGGTCATTGGTGAAGCGTTATTTGGAAAACTGTGTAAGTTCTGGAGACCATACCTTCAAAAGGATATAAACCGGTTGGAGTCCGTCCAGAGAGTGGCTACTAAAATGGTCAGTGTTCTTCGTTCTAAAGCTTATAGGGCAAGACTTAAAGATTTAAACAAGTATACCTTAGATGAAATGTGCGATAAGGGAAATATGATAGAGAATTTAAATATCTACAAGGTTTCTATGCATAGGAGGCACGCCTCTTAACAGAAATGAGGCTCTAGAATAAGGTGTCATAAGATGAGGGTGAAAGGGGGGTAGAGTCAGGATTCATCTCAGGAAATATTTCTTTACAGAGATGGTAGTAGATGTATGTAACAGCCTCCCAGTGGAAGTGGTAGAGACAAAAACAGTATCTGAATTCAAGAAAGCATGGGAAAAACATAAAGGATTTCTGAGGAAGAGATAAGAATTGTAAATCTAAATTAGGTGGGCGGATGAGCAGATCAGATAGGCTATAAAGTGGATGGGCAGACTAGATAGGTCATAAAAACTTTTTCTTTCATCACGTTGTTATGTTTCTATGGATCTCTTATTTTTGCATGGCATTTTCCACATTCTTCTACGCTGTTTGTTTACTTTGATTCTCTTAACTGATATTTGATGATTTCACATAAACTCTGCTCATCTCCAGGACACAGATGGTAACTGAATTCCTCTAATGATTAGAATTCCTCTAATTCGTGTTTCAAAACACGAATAATGTCAAATGTTATTTGTTAAATGTTATTGTTACTTTCAATGTTCCTTGTAATAAGCCCAGGTCGGACCGCCCCAACCAGGGTAACTTGTTTATTGTAAACCGGATTGATTTGTATTGTATACAGGAATTCCGGTATATAAAAATTAAAAATAAATAAATAAATAAATAATGAATATTATTATGCTCAGTTTACACACTTCATACAGAATATTATTTGAGGATAGATGGAAGCAATCATACCCATCACCAGAAGGACATTAAAAAACATTTTACAATATCACAGTACTTTTCACTTTTGTGGACTATTTTCTTTCTTGTAATCTACTTTCAAACTCTTCAATTGCTGTAACAAAACCATTATGGTTTCCATTGTTGTCTCTTCCTGTAACTGACATTTATATATGTCTTCCCCAGTGCTGTTATAGCATCATCATCATCATCTGCAATACATTATGGAAGTGTGAGACTCTTCAAAATCGAGATAACTGCCTTCCTGTTCCCATTGTTCTCTTTTTGTAACTTCTCCCATCTCAGAAGACATACCTGGTTGATATGTGGACCCTCACTAGCTTTGAATGATGGGTGGACATTTCCTTTGAGAGATTCCCTTAACACTGCTCTATCCCTAGTGGGCCACTACCTGACACCAAACACTACCAATCCACACACAGTGGGGGTACTTACTAGAAACAAAACTACAAAACCCACACTCATTAACCTTTTGAATATTAATATCCCATAGATGTTTTTCTCCTGTTTTCAAAACCCAATGGTTTAAAACTTCAAAACTTACTTAAAACAACTCTTTTCACACTTGAACATCATTACCACAAGGTTATTAGAGAAGAAAAATTTTTTTAAAGTGTAAGTGATGCTTCATAAAACTTTTGGGGCACCATCCCGGTGTACCTTATTTAGCTTTTTAATCATGAGCACCACCGTCCACCCTAAAGTCCTTTTTATTTTCTCAAAAAATGTTTTTTTTTTTGTTATTTTTATATTATTATTTCAAATTCTTTATGTAGAAGAGTGAAAAGCAACACAGAGGATCGCAGTTCGCCAAAAATATTCAAACACCCAGAAAGGTGAATCAGATGTAACTTAACTTAAACTTGAATCCCAAAGCTTCGGTGTGACCATTGGCAAAGTTTGCCCCAACAAGGCCTGGTTTCGAATTGCTTCTTCGTCGAGGGAAGCCACTTAGCCGCTACACATCTCAACTCGCTCTTCACTTGAATCCATTGAATAGGCTCGCGTGAACGCTGCCCGATGTTCTCTCAAAACATGGCAAACCTGCCTACCTCTGTTCGGCGTCCCGTTTTTAAAGGGACTCCATCATGTGACTAACAAATTTTTTTCTTCTTTAATAACCTTGTGGTAATGATGTTCAAGTGTGAAAAGAGTTGTTTTAAGTAAGTTTTGAAGTTTTAAACCATTGGGTTTTGAAAACAGGAGAAAAACATCTATGGGATATTAATATTCAAAAGGTTAATGAGTGTGGGTTTTGTAGTTTTGTTTCTATCTCTAGTTGGAGCAACTGCTATACTGGTGCCTTTCAAGAGCTTACCTGAATCACAATCATGAGGCTCTCAAGCTCCAGTTGCCTCATTGGACAGGAGACTCCATCTCTAATCTATCAAATAGTGCTATCCCTATTTTGTTATTTTTTTAAGTTTCTCTTAATTGCTTTTTATTTTTTTTAAGAGAACAACAAAGTTAAATGGAACCCCTGCAAAACAAACACAGAAGCTAAGTCAAATATGACATGCAGAAAACACATATGGCACAGGTTAAATTAATTAAAAACATATGTTTAGAGAGAGATCAAGCTGTTATGTATGATATCAACAGACGTAAATACTTAATAGCCAGGTGAAAAATTAAGTTAAAGATTGACAGGTTGTCTTTGTGCAGAAGTATGATTCTCCCATTTAATAAGTTCTCTTACTTCACTTTTCCCAATCATATTCAAACACTAAATTTTTGGATGTGATTCAAGGCATCAGAAAGGATTCAAAATGACCTGGAATAGAGAATGTGAATCTTTTATGCTTTTCATACTTGGAAACTTCCCCCTGAGATTTGCCATAAGAAGTAAGAAGTTTACTAAAGAATCATAGTACATACCGGAATACAGCGTCTAGAATTTATTTTTAAAGCAAACGAATTTGAATCTATCAACATATTCTTTATCAAAGAAAAAATATTCTGCTACAGAGGAAGAAAGTTTTGTACAATGTGTAACCAACTATTTTTTTATTAGGTTGAGTTCTATATATATATTACAATATATAAACTGCAAGGAAAAAACATGTAAGCCGAAATTTGCCAAATACCAAGTACATTTTCAATGTTTTTCAGCCTTAACAAAAAGTAAATTAACCAGTGCAAATGTAAGTACATTGGGGGATGTTGCTCCACTGCTGTGAGCACAGTTCTGAAGATCGTAAGGAATCTTGCTGCTAAAAGCTCATCACAGCGTTCTTGTCACCATTCAGCTTTCTTGATGTTCAATAACAAGTTTCTCAATAGCAAATAGTTGACCAATAGTAACCTGGAAACAAAGCAAAATACAGAATTCAGGATTGGAAAAAAACTTAAGTCCCTGTTAAAAGAGCATGAAACTATGTTGAACATAATGTTTAAAAATGACTACTTTGCGCCTGCAAAGAGGCCTATGACTGCTTCTGTAAATGCATAGCCTGCCACATACTGGAGTATAGCAGCAGCTCAGTGCTTAGGAGCAGCATGCTGAGAACCAGGGAAGCCAGGTTCAAATCTTGCTGCCCTTCCTTGTGACCTTGGACACATCACTTCACTCTCCATCGTCTCAGGTACAAACTCAGGGGGTCATTTACTAACCAATTTCCCCATAGACAGAGAATGAGAGGAAAGCCTTAGTAAATCAGCCCCCTTAGATTGAAAGCCCTCTGGGGACAGGGGAAATACCTTGAATATAACTTGCCTTGAGCTACAAATGAAAAGGTGTGAAGTAAAATCTAAACCAATAAAAATATCTGCAAGAAAAATAAAGTAGTCAGGCATTGTAAATGGACAGTCTGACAAGACACAAGACAAAAGCATTAGAAAGTCATCAGCTCTCCAAGCAGGCAAAGCCTAAGAACTGCTTCAGGCTACTAAACTGGATGCATCATATCACAACAAGAGTTATCCAGAGGTATTTCATGAATACAGATTGTATATGTACAGTTTTTGAAATAAATTATGTAGATTAAGAAGAACCATAACCTACTGTATGAAACATTTCCTTCTCCTGCATGGTTCTAGAGCAGGGCCTCCCAAACTTTTAAACGGTGTGACCCCATTTTAGAACTTAAAAATGTATTTGACCCCCAGATGACAACAAAAACAAATGAGCAGGGGTGTATTCCCCCTCCAACAGTCACTCCACTCTTACCTACCCCACATTCCAGCTGATACTCTCTCTCTCTGAACCTTCACCTTCTCCAGAAGACTTCCTCTTTCAACCTCTGCCTCTCCAGCTCTTTTTGCACCATTCTAAGTCCTTCTTAACAGCCCCTCTCTCACCCCATTCCCTCCTCACTATTTATAGACCTCCTGCTTCTTTCATTTGCAGTTGGCACTATGAGCCTCATTTCCTAAAGTATCGCAGGCCTGCGATACTTTAGGAAATGAGGGGCGGGGGGCCGAAACGGGGGGCGGGCCTGCGCTAGCTGGCAGCGATCGCACCATTGCGGTGCGATCGCTGCCGATTTCACACCCAATAGCGCCACCATAGGAGGTGTAGCTATTGGGAGTGAAATAGGACGCGAAAAGGGCTTTACCTTTTCGTCGTCCGCGGCAGCTTCGCGGAGTCGGCCCCGGTGACGCCCCGACTCCTCCTCTTCCGGGGCCGACTCCACCCCCATTTTGGTATCGCACACGAAAAGGGACGTTTCGCGTGCGAAACGTCCCTTGCCGCCTGCGATACATTTAGAAAATAAGGCCCTACGAGTACCAAGGCGCACAGTGCAAATGGCTGTCAAAAAGCCAGGATTGGTCAAAAATCATCCTCTAAAAATGGGGTCATTTTTATTTTTATTTTATTTATTGGTTTTTATATACTGTCGTTCAGCATAGCCATCACAACAGTTGACAAGGCAGTGCATCAATCAGTATACATTCATTAAATTAAGTAATTAATAGAAAGGTAAAACAGTAAAATATTGCACTTTAGAATGAAAACTACACTTATAATTTTAAAATACAAGTACACGTTATTCATAATGGGCCAGATTTTCAAAGGGATACGCGCGCACCCCCCGAAAACATGCCCGAAGTTCCCCCTGCGCGCGCCAAGCCTATGTTGAGTCCGAGGGGGGGGGGGGGGGGTGTCGCGGCGGTGCGTCATTTGGGGACGGGGCCGCGGGCGTGGTTCCGGTCCCACGCGCCGGTGGCCGGCCCAGCACGCGCAAGTTATGCCTGCAACAAAGGTGGAGGGGGGATTTAGGTAGGGCTGGGGGGGTGGGTTAGGTAGGGGAAGGGAGGGGAAGGTGCGGGGGGGTGGAGGGAATGGAGGCAGGCTGCGCGGCTCGGCACGCGCAGGCTGCCGATTTTGCACAGCCTTGTGTGCGCTGATCCCGGATTTTAACAGATACGGGTGGCTACGCGCGTACCTATTAAAATCCCGCGTACTCTTGTTTGCGCCTGGTGCGCAAACAAGAGTATGCGTGTGCGCAAATTTGTAAAATCTACCCCAATAAGAGCACATTCAATTTAAAAATGACTAGAGCATAAATATCAGTTAAAAGGCAGGATTTAAAAGTTAAGATTGTAGAGACCTCTAGGGCGTATTTAAAAATAGGAAGAGTAGCATGTTAGGCATCTTGATATGCTGTTGAGAAGAGCCAGGTCTTTAAGTCCTTTTTAAAAGCTTTGAGATTCATTTGTAATCTTAGATCAGAGGGGAGTGCGTTACATAGTTTGGGGCTTGCGAGTGATATTGCACACTCGCGCGCTTGTAAGAGCTGAGCCGATCGGACTGAGGGGATTGTCAGTAAACCTTTGTTCACAGAGCGGAGATTTCGTTGTGGAATGTGAAGTTTAATTGCTGCGTTCAATCAGTCTGTCTGTTAGTAACAATGTAACAGAAATGACGGCAGAAAATGGCCAAATGGTTTATCCGGTCTGTCCAACAAGATTCTTTTTTTTTTTTTTTTAAACCATGTTTTATTGGGAACAGTCACCATTTCCAAAACAATTTAAACACAAAATACAGCAACTGTAGCATGACATTCCCGGTTTTATATTTCCAACAAACTCAAACTCCCCCCCCTCTCCACCCTCCCGCCCCCCTACCCTGTAGAGAACCAAATGATGAGTTTAGTGTCGTGTGCATGCACATAGCAAGCACATACCGGCCGATAATTCAGTAGCAACAGGTAACAACCGAGTGTATTAATACTCAGCCTTAACCATATCTAGCAGATGCAGACAAAAACTGTGATACCATAGCAGTCATAAGAGAAGAGCAACTCAAAGACACCAGTACAGAAAGAGATGCCATAGCAAACTTGGTCATACGTCCAAAGGGGCAATTTGTTGAACCAGTGGCGAAAGGGACTTGTAGTAATCAGTCCATATTGCTTGAAACACCAGCTTTTTCTTTGGAGTAAACTGTTTATACCTGGAGCCATATTCCAATTGATAAAGCTCAGACATAAGAGCGGACCACAGCTCTTGAGTAGGGGGGTGTGGTTCCAGCCACTTTAACAATATACACTTTTTAGCAATAAGACAAGCCTTAGAAAGAAAGCCAGTATTATCAACATTCAAGCTGTGTTCCCCACTGTCATTATTAAGAAGACAAAAGGAGCAAGACCAAATCAGTGTAGTCTGCATGATTGCCGAGAGACGAAGCTGAATGGAGTCCCAGAATACCCTAATAGTAGGGCAGTCCCATAAGCAATGGATTAGGGTGGCGTCCTCCTCAGGGCACTTGAGACATGTAGCTGATGATACGGCTTTCATACGATATGCGTGTGCAGGTGAGTATACAATACGATGAAAAACGCGTTGCTGGAGCTCGCGGAGTGCCACATTATTAGTAATTGTGAAGATGGACTCATACGAATACTTAAGCGCTCGCTCATCCAGCTCTTCTCGGCAGTCTCTGGACCAGGTTGGGAGCAACATTTTGTATACAGAGAAGGACGTATTACAATTGTAAAAGGCATAAAGACAAGACAGAGAACCTTTGTGAAACTGTAAGCATGCAATGAGCTCTTCATATCTGGTATTATGTATGGCCCCCTGCGCCTTTTGTAAAAGGACCCTACATTGTGCTTTCAAATACCCAACAATTAAAAAATGTTGTGGACCTAACTCCAAAAGTTCCCGCCACTGATCCACAGACGGTATCTGCCCAGTAGAGGAATCTAGCACCTTCCCCAAAGGCCATCTCCCACCCACTGCAGGTGGTGGATGTATAGGGAGTATCGTCAAGGAGATCTTGGAAGACCCTCTCAACGGATATTGATAAGAGACCTGAGGTGAGAGGTCTAAAAGCCGCCTGGTAGCCTGCCACACTTTCCGCATCATTTTGAGTAGGATAGAGGGTGATCTCATGGTTGTAAAAGCAGCTCCCGTAACATGTAGAACATAGCTAGGGTCGGGGGGGCACAGATGAAGTGGATCAGCTGTGGGTCAGTGTAATCAGAGGAGCCAAAGAACCAGTCTCCCAAAAAACGAAGATTTGCTGCTAAAGCATAAAAAGTTGGGAAGACCATAGCCTCCCTGGGCTTTTGGGGCCATCATCGTGACATATGACAGCCGAGCTTTTTTGTTCCGCCATATAAAACGCCGTATGGCCTTTTGTAACACTCGCCTATCTTTCACCTTGAGTAACACCGGCAGCATAAGCAACTTATATATTAACTGGGGCGCAATCACCATTTTTAAGACTGCTATACGCCCGTGGATAGTTAGGGGGAGAGATTGCCAACTGGCCAGTTTCGCACACATTTTACTAATCGTGGGCGGGACATTCAAGCTATACCACAATCTTGGATCTGCATGGATTATAATTCCCAGATATTTGATGGTAGACTGAGCCCACTTCACCGGAAAATCAGGCCAGGCGGCTTTGAGTTCACCAGAAATATCTAAGGCCTCGGTCTTATCCAAGTTCAGTTTAAACCCTGACAGTAATTGATACTGGCTGAAGATCTGTATAGCAGCAGGGAGAGCCGTCCTTGCATTTGACAATAGCAGCAGTATATCATCCGCAAAAAGCAGAGTCAATAAACATCTACTGCCTATCGATATTCCCGTAACCCCCTTTGATGCTTTTAGGGCTGCCACCAATGGTTCCACGGTCATAATAAAGAGAAGGGGCGACAGTGGACAGCCTTGGCGAGTGCCTCTTTGGAGACTGAATTCTGCTGAAAGGTCCCCATTGACCAAGATTCTAGCCGTGGGATTAGTATATAAGAGAGTAATGTAATCAAAAATCCTCCCCACAAGGCCCAATTTATGAAGCACTCGATATAGAAAGGGCCAGGCGACTCTATCGAACGCTTTTTCCGCGTCACAGGTAACTAATAGAGGGTCATGGACTTCTTGCAAATGGCACCGCTCTAAAGCTACCATCACTCTATGAATGTTTACAGTGGATCGCCTCCCCACCACAAAGCCCACCTGCCAACAAGATTCTTATTGTAGTGACTGCCACTTTGTGCAGGTTACTCCCAAGTGTTTTGTTAATGGTAGCAATATTTAAAATCAAAACTAGGAACTGACAAACCCATAACAAAATGACTGCTAGCAACATTTTTACTGGGTGAGCAGCCTTCTTGATATTTCAGACAATACTGTTTGAGCATGCTTTGCTTTTGGACTTGGCCATGGAAGCAGTCCTGAGCTTTATTCCTTATGTTTGTGTGTCGATACCCTAGACTGTAAAAGTTGGGGCCAAGCACTGGCTATCTTCTGAATCCAATTCCCCTTTTCCCTCTGCTATCAAAGCAGAGAGTGATGTTGCAGTTGTGTCACAAGCATCAAGGCTAATTGGTTAAGGGTAGTAATCCCTGTGCTTTCCGTTAAGGGTAGTAACTGCTGTTCTGTGCAGGTTACCCCTATGCATCCTTTTCTTCATTTCCAACCTCTAGTCTTTAGGGACCACAGTGTTAATACCATGCTCTTTTTTTTTTTACTGTTTTCATTCTCACCACTCCTTCATGAAGAGCATACTAGGCTTCCACCACTCTCTCTGTGAAGAAATATTTCCTGATGTTAGTTCTAAGTTAGCCCCCCCCCCCCCCTACAGTTTCTTTTCCAATGGAAAAGATTCAAAATTCGTGCATCATTAAAAACTTTCAGGTATCTGAAGGTCTGTATCATAACTCCCCTACATCTCCTCTCTTCCAGGGAACACATATTTAGATCCTTCAGCCTCTCCTCATAAGTCTCTGGATACAGACCCCACACTATTTTGGTTGCCTTTCTGTCCTTATCCTTTTTGAGATACGGGCTCCAGAACTGAACACAGTACTCGAGGTGAGGCCTCACCAATGACCTGTCAAGGGCATTATCACTACCTTTTTCCTGCTGGTTATTCCTCTCTCTATGCAGCCCAGCATTCTTCTGGATTTAACGATCACTTTGTCGCATTGCTTTGCTACCTTCAGATCATTAGACACTCTCACCCCAAGATCCCTCTTCCCAGTTCATGTACATTAATGTTTCACTCCCCATCACATACAGCTCTTTTGGATTAAAATATCCCAGATGCATGGCTCTATACTTCCTGGCATTGCCAAATCTTCAACCATTCTTCAAGTTTCTTAAATCACTTTTCATTCTCCCTACTCTTTCAGGCATGTCTATTCTGTTGCATATCTTAGTATCATTTGCAAATAGACAAACTTTACCTTCTACCCCTTCCACAATGTTGCTCACAATGATATTGAAAAAAAACCTGTTGCAAAACTGATCCACTTAATATTGTTCCCTCTTCAGAGTAGGCTCCATTTATCATTACGCATTGTCTCCTGTAAGTCAACCAGTTAGTAATCCACTCCACCATCTTGGCACCCACTCCCAAGCTTTTCATTGTATTCTCAAGCCTCCTATGTGGGACCATATCAAAGGCTTTGCTGAAATCCAAGTAAATCACAAAGTGCTCTTCCTTGATCCGACTCTCTAGTCACCCAGTCAAAAAATCAATTAGATTTGTTTGACATGATCTTCCCCTGGTGAATCCATATTGCCACAGGTCCAGCAACCCATCGGTTTGTAGATAGTTCACTATCCTTTCCTTTAGCAGAATCTCTATTAATTTCCCCACCACTGAGGTGAGGCTAACCTGCCTGTAGTTTCCAACCTCCTCTCTGCTAACACTCTTGTGAATCAGGACAACTACTTCTGTTCTCCAATCTCACTGCAACACTCCAGGAATCTATCGAACAGATCTTTCCAGTGGACCTACCAGCACTTCTGAGCTCCCTCAACATCCTAGGATGTAGCTTACCTGGCCCCATGGCCTTGTCAACTTTCAGTTTTCCTAGTTTTTCCCATACATGCTTTTCTGTAAATGGATTTGAATCTACCCTACATCTATCCATGGTCTTGTCAACCAGCAATGGTTCATCTCCAGGATCTCCTTTAGTGAACACCAAACTGAAGAATGTATTTAATATTTCTATCATTTCTCCATCTTTCTTCACACATTGTTCTTTTTCACCTTTCAATATATCACCTTGGTCCGTCTTCCTTTCTTTGATATTTCTGAAAAATGTTTTGTCACCTCTTTTTACCTCTTTAGCAATCCTTTCTTCTACTTCATATTTTGTTATCCTAACTTCTTCCTTCATCTCTCTCACTTTCACCAAGTATTCGTCTCTATCTTTCTCTTTTTGGGGACCTTTGTACTTCTTATAGGTCTTTTCACCTTTATTTTTTCAGGCACCTCCTTTGAGAACCAGATTGGTTTATTTTCCCTTTTATCTTGGTTTACTTTTTGATATAGAGATTTGTTGCCTTTGTAATAGCTCCTTTTAATTTGGACCACTGTTGTTCCACCTCACCCATTTTCTCCCAGTCTTCTACTTCTTCCTCCAGATACATGCCCATTTTGACAAAGTTTGTATTTTTGAAATTCAAAATCTGGATCTTCGCGTGATTGCAACATATCCTATTTGCTATATCAAACCATACTATCTGATGATCATTGGTACTCACTGAGTACATATGCAAGCAGCATTTGTTTCTGTGCACATGCTATCCATTTGTCAGATAAGTACATACTGCCAAAATGAATCAAACTAATGGAGGAATGAATGCACATGCCTATAGATTCTGCAGAAGAGATACTCCAACCTACATCTGGAAGATTAAAATCTCCAATGAGCAACACTTCGCCTTTCTTTCCCACCTTTTGGATGACCTCGATCAGATCTTTATCCAGTTCTGTTTGAATTAAGAGACCTGTAGACCACACCAATATAAAGGGAAGTGTCATTATCTTTTATTTTTTGTTTTTTTTTAGGATAGCCCATAATGCTTCTTAACTACCCCATGTCCCTTGCATTTCAATTGCTTGGATATTGTTTTTGACATAAATAACTATTCCCCTCCCCCCCCCCCCCTTTTTCTGTCCTCTTTATCCTTCCTTAACAAGTTTTAGCCCGGGAAGGCTGAATCCCAAACATGAGATTCAGTGAACCAAGTTTCTATAACAGCAACAATGTCCAAATCTGCCTCCACCATTAAGGCCTGGATCTCTGGTATTTTATTGCCCAGACTAAGAGCATTTGTGGTGATAACTTTCCACCTTTTCTCCCTTTGTTTGCTGCTCTTCCTAGTCAACTTTTTAGGTTTTTTTGAGCTGATTTTGTTATTTTCACTTCCAACTTCCTGTACTGCTTGGGGATGACATGCTAATTTCATTGACCACCTCCTACCACCACCACCCTCTAGTTTAAATGGTTAATAATGTATGATTTGAATTTCTCACTTAGCATCCTCTTTCCTATGACAGACAAATGTAGGCCATACTTACCACATAACCTTTAACTGTCCATACAAGACTCCATCCTCAAATATATCCAAAACCAGTTTCTTTACATCATGTTTTGAGCGATGAATTGAAATTATCTATTCGGCATAGCTTTTCCTTTCTCTTTCCATGAACAGGTACTACTTAAGAAAAGGCAACAGTTTTTGCCATGTGTCTAATCATCTTCCCTAGATTTTGTAAGTCTTTCTGTACTGTATGGATATAATTTCTAGGGAGGTCATTGGTCCCCACATGGGATGTTAACATTCTTAACAGAGTACCTACTTTTTTTCTGTCTTTGCTTTGACTAACTGGTTTGCATTTCTACTAGATAAGGATCATGAAAGGCATGTAAATTTTGTATCACCATCAAAATGAATTTCCAAACTGGTTCCTTTGATGATTGATTCTCCCAGCAGATGAAGCATTCTTCTATGACCTTTGATAATGTTTAAGGGTTTATGGGTACACTGAGTGACTACATCCCTCTCAGATATCACTTCATATTCTACTGCTGGAGCTTCTTTGCGTTTTAACGCAGAAAAGGCATTATACAAGGGTTACAGCAGGAAGAATGAACATATTTTCATCACAGGCCTTATTCTGCCAGAGCCTATTGTAATTCATTTATCCCTGGATTCCTGTATCCTAGATGTCTGACTCCTCTGTGGGAGGAGGGGCTGTATACAGGTTGCTGCACATGTTGGTAAATCGTGCATCTTCATCACAGATCTTGTTCTACTAGAGCCCACTGTAAACCATTTAATCCTGAGTTTCTGAATCCTCTGTCTCTGTGGGAGTAGGGAGAGATATTCTAGATGCTGTAAAGAAGAGGAGATTTTTTGAAACCTGAACAGGTCCTCTTTTAAATGAGGAATCTCTGCCATTACCTTAACAACTGAACAAAATAATATCTTAAATATTGTTATGCAAACAAAATAGTTTACTAGATAATTCAATTTACAGAGTAAAATATTTGAAATGCCCGTTTATCATTTTTTTTAGGTTATATTAGTGTTGAAAGTTTTTCAAAACTCCTACTGCTTCGCCACATGCACCATTTTATTTATATAAAGTTAGGCTATGTAAATCCTTATCAGGACTCTGTGCACGTTTAAACTGGAAACACAACAAACAGAAAAAATGAACTCAGCAAAAATAAAATTTATTGGAATACCAAAGGAAGTATAGATATAAGATTAAAAAAAGAAAGTGAAAGAGCCAAGAAACAGGTCTAGTATTATTGCTATTAATTCAGCTAATATTGCTACTTTAACATCTGTTCAATATTTTTTATCCATGCTTTATAAAACAATTACAGATTAATCTAGCCAGTAGGTGGCAATACAGCACTGTACAAGTATATCTGCCAAAATTATTCAGGTTGCATGGAATGAGGCTTGTTTAACTAGTTATTATATAATTGATCTATATATTTGGACAAAGCTCAATGTAATATCTATATATTATATCTAAACAATTACAGTAAATATTAGGATCATATCCCCCTACTTGACTGAAGACCAATGAACATTACCCTTACAATAAAAATCTAATACACACATTTCTCTGCTGTGAAAAACAGCCTTAGACAGCACAGACTAAATATGTACCTACATGGATTGTTTATAAATACATCTGGCACCATTGTTTATGGCAATATTACAAAATGTATCCACTACCAAAGCTACTGCATCAGATATTCTTTTGCAATATTATAACACATTCCATTTCATAAACAACTATGAATGAGAGAAAAGAAAAACACAAAGTGAATTTACTGTAAAAACTAATTAACAATTGTCTTACTATAATGGTGCATTGTGTAGCTTACACTATAATTAATTTCTTTGCACTGATCTCTGTATGGAGCAGAAAGTGTAACATAAAAAAGGGAAAGCTTACTTTAGTAATAAGTTCAGGTAAGTGAAAAGTGGGGACTTACAAGTGATGACCCACAGAGGCTGGGGGCATGCCAAGATGTTGGATTTTAAACAGTGAGCATTGTCAGCAACTTGGAGCACTTTTCCACATTGATAAAACCATAAGACTTGCTATATTTCTCCAAAGATCCATAAAGCCCAGTATCCTGTTTCCAACAGTAGCCAATCCAGGTCATAAGCACCTGGCAGTATCCCAAGGGGTAGAGAGATTCCAAACTGCTTATCCCAGGAATAAGCAGTGTATTTCTGCAACTCTAACTTAATAATGGTTTATGGACTGTTCCTCCAGGAACTTGTTTGAACCTTTTTTAAACACAGCTACACTAATCATTTTCACCATATCCTCTGGCAATGAATTCCTGAGCTTAATTATGCATTGAGTACAAAATATTTTATCTTATTAGTTATAAATGTATTACCAGTAACTTCATTGTGTGTCCCCTAGTCTTTTCGAAAGATGGTCAAGTGCATAGGAAAGCTCTAGACCTACCCTGCAGTCACAGTGCGTGTAATATCGGTTGGTCTGATGGATGCTCACGTCTCTAGAGATGGATCTCTCCAATGCTTTATCCTTGGGGTTCCCATCTAACTCTAGTGAAGGAGGGATGTTGGAGGCTCCTGATCATAAAGTAACCCTTAGCCTAGTGATGAGAGAATCATTTGCTATTCCAGCCCATGAGATGAGCTTCAGCCAGGCCCATGTGAAGGTACTGATTGATGATGTCAGGTGCCGAGAAGCTGCAGGTGGGGAAGCCACTAGAGTTGTTGCAGTTTTGGGAGTTGTACAGCATTGAAAGGTACTAGGAGAGAGAACCAAGCAAGGTGAAATACCAAGGAGAAGTCCACAGGAGGAACCCCCAAGAAGAGAGCTGTGGCGCTGTCTGTGCAATGCTCTGCATTGGTAAGACCACATGTGTAACTTTGGAAGGTGTTTGGAAGGCAATTCAGAGAATGGAACAATATTTGTATGGCTAGATACAAGTACATTCTTCACAGTCCAAGAGATTCCTCATAAATTTAAAGACGTGGAATCGGAAGTGAATGAACATAGACAACGTTTGAAGATTAAGACCAATGTTGGGAAAATTCAAGATAAAGAACATTGTTTGGTTAAGAACAATGTATTGCTTCATAATTAAATAGAACGTTTAAAAAATGCGATTAGGAACTGGACAATAGGAGGACCATATTCAGAAGTGTTTAGATGGACAACTCAGAAGTTATCTGGATAAATGAATATTTGGGCACTTAGCTAGTTATCTAAAATTTAGCCAGATAACTTAGGATTTTTTTCAGGAGAAGTTTCTTTTTATGCACGCTTAGTTTAGCAGCTTGGTGCTATTTTTTCTTTCAATTATCCATGTAAATGTGATGTCAAATATCAAGGTTTAATTTTTTTTTTTAAACAGTCTTCAGCTTATTGCTTTCTTGAGTACTAAGATAGGGTTCGTTGTAGATCCCCTTCAGATATCCTTCTTCTATATCAACTTGATGGAAATCTCCTAGAGGACTCTCACAAGCATATTAGGCGGCTTCTTCCTGCCTGTTTCTTTTTTTCCCTTTATTTCATTAATTTCCTTTTAGATTGTCATGGCTCGCTTCCTCTGTATTGTGTACTGTTTATATTTCATCATTAATAGTTATGATTATTTTTTTTAATTGTACGGGATCTTTATTTTTTTTTCAAAATTAAGTTTACTCTTGATTTGTATTTGGAAATTGATAAATTAAAAAAAAAAAAATGATGACCCATAGAAGCAAAAGGACGAACCAAAGGAAGAAGAAACTTTTCTGGAATGACAGACCCATAGCAAGTATTTATTTATTTTATTTTACTTATTTATTTATATAATTTGTAACCTGCTAATCCACAAATCTCAGTGAGGAACAACAATACATACAGAATTGGAACATAAAACCAGAACATACAATACAAACCAACTAAAAAATTAAAACAAACAATATAAACATCATTAAACTAGCTAGCTATCGCCAACCCCATCTTAACCTCCTGCCATTATGCAACACCAGTCTGTCTCAACAAATACCACCCTTCCATGAAAATTCTGAATGTCTTAAAGATTAGCAAAAACCTCAGAAAAAAAGGTATGTTTTCAGTTGTTTCCTGAAATTAACCAAATCCTATCATGCTTTCAGGGGTTCTGGTAGTTTGTTCCAGAGGAGTGGCCCAACCATTCTGAAAATACACTTGCATGATTCTTTTAAATGCATCTGCTTAAAATATGGTATGTCTAGTAGAGATTTTGTCATTGAACACAGGGTGTGATGTGGGCAATAAACTTGTAAGTCAGAGGAAAAACAGTGAGGAGCAAGTCCATGCAGAGATTTGAAAATTAAAACCAATCTTCTTGGCGGATCACCTCCTGAAGGGTCGGAAAAAGTAGCTCTGGAAACCAGGTCAGTGGAAATTGTGAAAAAATAGCAATCCGAAACAGGATGTCTAATCGCCTGCCACGGAAGGATAAAGTCAAGCCGGCAAAACCAGAAACCAAGATGGCTGCCGCCATGCCAGAGAGTCCCAAAAACGCAAGTACTGCTTCCTCCACAGCATCTATAACTGTTGCGGTTGTGGCTGCCCTCAACCCCAAATTTGAGGAGATTTCCTCCCAAATAGCCGAGATCCGGAATTCCCTAGCAGACTACAATGCACGCATGGATGTGATGGAGGGCCGCATCCACGTGGTGGACGACGACTCCCTCATGCTCCAAAAGAAAATAGACAAACTGGAAAAACTAGTCTCGGCGCAAGACTCCAAAATCAATGACTTGGAAAACCGGTTGCGCCTGTCAAATTTGCGGTTTGTGGGTCTGGATGAGCAAGTTACGGACGACAATCTAATTAAGTTGTTCGAGACTTGGCTGCCAAATGAGCTGGGCCTCCCTGACTTGGTAGACCAGCTAAAAGTGGAGAGTGCGCTTGACAAGTAACATGGGAATGAGAAACTGCGCTTAAAATACGGTTGACACTCAAATTTTGATATCTTAATTTATCAAAATTTGAGAGTCATAAACTTCCCCAATCTCAAATTGATCTCTCTCAGAGAACAATTTAAGAAATACCTTAAGGAAATATTATTATTACCTATAGATAAAATGCCCTCTATCTCAAAAATATATTTTGTTCCATCCAAGGATGGAAAAAATGAGAAGAAAGAAGGTGCAAAGGTCGATTTAGATCTCGATTTAATGGCCTATATAGAAACACCATCGGAAGATCAAATTGAGCAAAGGGAACTCTATTTCTCTCATTTAACCAAGTAGCTGATAGAGATATGATTTTGAGGACCTTCTTAAAAAATCGAAATAAGATCTATCTAGGCCAAAAATTGCAAATATACCCCGATATAGTTAAAGATACTCAGATACGCAGAAAAGCTTTTGTGCAATTGAGTCAAGAAGCTAGAAAATTGGGAGCACAGGTAAATATGAGATACCCATGTAAGTGTGTATTGCAAATCCAAGGGAAAAGGTTTGTCTACTTTGAGCCAGAACAAATGAAGATTTATTTGGAAAATTTAAAAAAACAGCAAGAAAAACCGAACCTATCCAGTGATTAAAAAAAATAAATAAATACCGCTTTATTTTATTTTTCTCCTAATGTTATAACAATTGATTATGTTATATTATATTGGTTCTAGTTTTATTTAGAAACATAGACTTTCCTGATCTTTATAACTGTAATTTTGGATATAATGTTTGCAGAATATGTTGTAAACATTAATTCATGTTGTAAATTGAAGAAAATGGATAAATAAAGAATTAAAAAAAAAAAATACGGTTGACAAGTAACTTAAAAAACTGGTACATATAAAGCTGTTAAAAGAATAAATGTCTAGATGCCTAAAAACGATATATGAATCTTTTGAGCTGCTCCACAAACGGGCGACCTCCTCCCTGTTTTCCTTAAAGCATCACCTCTATATCTATGGAAATAAGGTGGGGAAATTGTTATCCCACCTTGTCAAAGGGGACAGGAAATCTAATCATATAACCCATCTTAAAGACCCAGCAGGAAAGTGTGCCACTACGGTAGAACATATAGCAACCCTGTTTCAGGACTTTTATCGGGAGTTATATAGTACGGACCCAGAAAATATAGAGGAGAGGGAGTGTTTCATGCAATCCATTACCCTGCCCCGACTTACTACCTCGTAGACAGCCCAATTAAATGCCCCGATACAGGAATGGGAGATTTTAAAGGTGATCCAGGGTTTACAGAGTCTCAAGGTCCGTTTGGATTTTGGAGGCAATATGGCAGCACTCTTTAACACCATGACAAGCAGAGGTATGATGCCAGATTCGCTCTGAATGGCTATAATTATAGTATTACCCAAACCCAGTCGAGCGCCGGACTCCCCGTCTGTGTATCGTCCAATATCCCTGCTCAACATAGATATAAAAATTTTTGCCAAAGTATTAGCGAATAGATTAGGGGATATATTACCTTCCTTGGTCTCAGCAGGCCAGGCAGGTTTTGTAAAAGGTAGAAGATCTAGCATAAACATACGTAGACTAGCTCAAATCCTTCACCCTTGCCAACAACACAAATTTGTTGATCCAGTCCTTGTGGGATTTGATGCCGAAAAGGCATTTGACAGGGTGTGTCTTGGTCCTTTCTTAGATATACCTTGGAGAAAATGGGATTTGAAGGCTTTTACTATCAGGCAGTCCAGGTTCTTTACTCCAATCCAGGGGCATGGCTAATGGTTAATGGATGTTTATCGAAACCCTTCTATCTAACTAGAGGCACTAGGCAGGGATGTCCAATGTCCCCCCTTATTGTTCATTCTATCATTGGAACCCTTAGTTCATGCCATACAACTTATCCTGGATAAGATTACCAAGTATAAGGGGTTGGCGCTTCCAAATACATTTCTATTCATCCTGCTATTCATCCAACGAGCGCCCAGTTTTCTCCCAAAACGTTTGCAGACCTTTGAAGCGTTTGGTTCATTCTCAGGTCCCTGATGGGACGGATAGCCGTATTCAAGATGGCACTCATCCCAAAACTACGCTATGTTTACAAATAATGCCGCTAGTCTTATCAAATATGGATGGATGCAAGCTACAAGGAATCTGTACAGCCTTCCTGTGGCGCAAACGTAAACCAAGAATTGCCTTTAAGAAACTGATGGTATCGGCAGTGCTTGGAGGGTGGGGGTTCCCTAATATTTCCCTATACAATTTGGCATGTGCCTTACGTACTATAGGGGACTGGGTATGTGGAAGTAATTGTTTTTCAGATATATCGTTAGACAGCAAATTAGCCCAGCTGTTGGATTTAAAATTTATCCTCCATGCAGCTCCTCGTGACCTCTCTTTCCAGATGCAACATAATATACTGGTAGTCTACGGACAGTATGGGTGGCGTAACATACGCAAAAGAATGCATCTGGATGTAAAGTCCTCGTTGTTATTGCTTTTATGTGGTAACCCCAAATTTATTCCAGGTCAAGCTGGGCCCTTCTATCAAAAGCTGGAACAGCGGGGCTTAACCACCATTGCAGATTTCATAGATCCGAACACTTCCAAAGTATATACATTTGCTCGATGTCAAGAACTGTTTGATTGGAGTCCCCACGAGTTCCTCTATTACCTCCAGATAGCGAGCTTTACAGCTAAATCATTAGGGTAGACTGCGGCTCATGTCACCTCTGGACCATTCCAGAGGCTGGTGGGCTTTTCAAAGCTCGGAAACAATCCCTAGCATCTCTTTACAAAATGCTACAGGAGGTCACGACACATACGGGCATGTGGACACTGTCGGAACTCTGGAGTAGAGACCTGAAACGCGAAGTGATGGAGGAAAATCTGCTAGAGGCCATTCAATTCTACCTCCAAGCTATGCCAGCAGTGCAGAGTTGTGAACAATACCTGAGGCTAATACACAGAGGGGCGGATTTTAAGAGCCCTGCTCGCCTAAATCCGCCCAAAACTGGGCGGATTTAGGCGAGCAGGGCCCTGCGCGCCGGGAAGCCTATTTTACATAGGCCTCCCGGCGCGCGCAGAGCCCCGGGACTCGCGTAAGTCCCGGGGTTCTCCGAGGGTGGCGTGTCGGGGGCGTGTCGGGGGCGGGCACGGTCGTCGCGGCGTTTCGGGGGCGTGTCGGCAGCGTTTTGGGGGCGGGTACGGGGGCGTGGCTACGGCCCGGGGCGGTCCGGGGGCGTGGCCGCGCCCTCCGTACCCGCCCCCAGGTCGCAGCCCGGCGCGCAGGAAGCCCGCTGGCGCGCGGGGATTTACGCCTCCCTCTGGGAGGCGTAAATCCCCCGACAAAGGTAAGGGGGGGGTTTAGACAGGGCCGGGCGGGTGGGTTAGGTAGGGGAAGGGAGGGGAAGGTGAGGGGAGGGCAAAGGAAAGTTCCCTCCGAGGCCGCTCCGATTTCGGAGCGGCCTTGGAGGGAACGGGGGTAGGCTGCGCGGCTCGGTGCGCGCCGGCTATACAAAATCCATAGCCTTGCGCGCGCCGATCCAGGTTTTTAGCAGATACGCGCGGCTCCGCGCGTATCTACTAAAATCCAGCGTACTTTTGTTTGCGCCTGGAGCGCAAACAAAAGTAGGCTATTCGCGCGCCTTTTAAAATCCACCCCAGAGTCATTATTTCACCTGCACGCGCGTATAATTTGGGAATTATTTCTACCCTGGCATGTACCAAATGTCAGGATAAGGCGGCAACCCTAACCCATGGAATGTGGTCATGCCCTCCGATCCAAGAATTTTGGTCCAAAATATGGGCATACATGACAAAAGTTATGGATGGGATACCTCCCCACTGGTGGCTGAACTGGCAATCCTTGATGTGGGACCGGTCGGCTCAGAAGAGGAACATTGCCATGACTTATTACTAAATAAAGCCTTGGGTTTGGTGAGAAAAGGCATCTTGGCAAAGTGGATTCAACAGGGCTCTCCAATGCTAGACTTTTGGATCTCTGAGATGTTTACCCTATTACAATTGGATCATCGTACCTGGATTTTGTCTGAACCTCGCAAGCAAGGGGCATTTACCAAACTTTGGGCCCCATTCCTACAAAATCTCTCACTGGACTGGCAGGACAAATATGCAGAACGCCCGGTTATGATGACATGAGACCCCTGCACTGATACTAATGAAGAGGGGTTTTCCATGACAACTGTAAAACTCTTGTAATTCCTATTCCTTATTAAGTGTTCTCCTATGTCTATAATTCTCCATTTAACAATGAATCACATGCAATTGTACACTTATCTATCCTCTTAGGAGGGTGGGAGGGGGGAGGGAAGTATGGAATGGGTTCGTCTTTACAAATGTAAACATATGGTTTAATTTACGCTTTGTAATGATGGTTGAATATTAATAAAGTTTGAACCCTAAAAAAAAAAAGTTAATGGACATTTTATGGATGAGTGGATTAGTTTAACAATCAAAGGACTTATAAATATTGACAGGGCCTTGGAATTCTCTGGGTGGCAGAACAGAGTTCCCCATCATTCTTTTAGGAATAAGATTCCTATGCATCTTGTATCTCCATTAGTCAGGGCCGGTGCAAGGGGATTAGGCACCCTAGGCGAACCTGCTGCCTTGCGCCTCTAAACTCCCCTCCTGGTTACGCCATCACCCCACGGTCTTGGCCCTGACTCCTAACTCATTCTTGATTGTGTCCACCGAGTGTGTGGTTTTCTGGGCTGCAAGCAAGTTGGGCGCTGCTCGTAGCCTGCCAAAACATCACTCCTCTTTGCCGCCGCTTGCGGCCCCATATGGATCACGTCCAGTGGCGTAACCAAGGGTCTCTGGTGCCCGAAGGCTAATCCATTTGTGTGTCTCTCCAGCACCCCCCCAATCCTTCTTGTACTTTTGCTTAAGGCCACAGAAAATCAGTGGCATCTCTAGACAGAAGAATTGGGGGGGGGGGGGGGGGGGGGCCCAAAATGACATTTCCTCATCATACCCACCTCCATAGCATGGATCCTGCTTTAAAACTGGCTATAAAAAAAGTCTTAATAAGAAAGACCAAAGGGTCTTCTACATAATTTTAAAAAGCAGGCCAGTTTCACACCTCTAGTAAAATTACTATTAAAATTATTTGATAGCTTTATTCAACTAATTCTATATGGCTATGAGAGTGAAGTCTGGAATTTATAGGAAGGGACAGAATGTCAACATAAATCCTGCACCTCCAGTTCTGTAACTCTGTGCATCCACTGAAATTCCCCCAAACAATGGAGCTTGGATGTTTCCCTTATAACTCATCAAACAAAAAAAAATTTTCAAATTCTGATATCACCTCACAGTAACAGCAGCACAAACACCTTCCACTGCCAGAAACATTGTGAACTAACACAAAACCCCACAAAAAAGACACTCAAAATCTATACAGCTAGCCTATCGTAACATAACAGTAATATCACCAAGGACTCAAACAACAATAACCCTACCTGTGAAAAAGCAAGGGTAAATATTACACTGGGTCCTAGAATACCAATACACCACCTATTGAGGAAACAAACAAACCCGATTGCTATAGATCCTTACACAGACACGCTAGCAGAATCTCTCATCATGGTCACACGCACAAAGCAGAGACAGACTCTCACCAAATACAGAATAAAGGATCACAAATTAGACAAACTGAAAGGGAAACCCCAAGAAGCCAGATTCTGAGTGTAACAATGGAAAAACAGAACCACCATTCCTCATAAAAGAAATAAAATCAAGAAACATAAAGCATCAATTACAACTACTGATAAATAGAATAATTTTTATTAATTAAAATCAAATACATTTTTTAAAAAATTTCCCAAGCACCAATAATATATTTCAAGACAGCATACATAACAAATAACACCCAGTAATTAAAACTAATAAGGATTTAAAAAAGCCCCTGCAGTCCATACTTGGGAACTCTTGATTTCCAGTCACTCTGAAATTGTCAAGGATTAGGTTAGGGGAGCGCACAAACTTTATCCTCTCTCTCACACACTCTCACATGTTCATTCTTTCTCACACATACACTGTCACATACACACACACATGCTCTTATACCCACCATAACCTCCCTCTCTCTAACAGACATTGACACACTTTCACGCTCTAAGACCCTCTCTGCCCCCCACACACGAGCTCTCACTCCCCTGGATTCTCTCATACACACACATGCTCTCACTCTCACTGGCTCCCTCACATACACAAAAACACACACACCCAGGCAAGCTCCCAGTCATTCTCACACACACACACACACACACACACACACACACACACACCCATATACACCCACACTGACCCCCAGGCAGCTCCCATTCATTCTTACACTGCTCCCTCCCTACCCCCCAGGCATGCACACATTCATTCACACACACACACAGATCCCCAAGCAGGCACCCATGCATTCTCACACACATACACCACACACAGGCAGGCACCTATTCTCACATAGACAGACCCCAGGAAGACACCCATTCGTTCTCATATACAGATACAGCCTCAGGCAGGCACCCATACATTCACACATATACATCCCCAGGCAGACTCCTATTCATACACTTGCACACACTGAAGGCAGACCCCCCTCTCTTTCTTTTGCCAGCAACCTCAGAGCCTCTCTCATTCCTCTGCTACTGTTGTCACTGCTGCCATGTGGATATTTGGGGAGGTGCTGAATGCTGCTACTGGCACTGCTGCCTCCTCTGTGCAGGCCTGCGGTATTAAATATTTGCAGACTTCCACTTCCTCCATGCCGATCTCATACAGTGCGAAATCAGCATAGAGAAAATGCTACTCTTGCACATTCCCAAAGATTACATGTGCCAATCACTAAAAAGTAATTTTTTTTTTTTACCTTTGCTGTCTGATCTTAGTTTTCTAATCGGTTGGTCACAGGCTTTTGTATCCACCTTCCCTTTCTTGTTTTTTTTTTGCCAATTCCTTTTACAGGGTCTTTTTTTCTGTTTCTTTTCTCTCCATCTGTCTTCTTCCCTCAAACACACAATCAGGTTCTCATTCTCACACGCTATCTCACACATACACACACACATATACAGACACACACACACACACACACACACAGGCTCGCACACTCACATGCAGTCTCACTCATCCACAGCTCTCACTCTCATACATAGATACATACACGCTGTCTCTCTCGTACACATGCTGTCTCATTCTCACACAGGCTCTCTCACTCCCACATGCTGTTCCTCTCACACAGAGGCTCTCACATGCTGTCTCTCCAAATATTCAGGTCCTCATTCCCACACACAGTCTCTCAACTCACTTTCTCACACACACAATCTCTCAACTCATCTCATACACACACACACACTCTCTACAAGCCCTCAACCTCTCTCTCACCTCTGGGCCTCCTCTGCACGGGTTGCCACAAGATGGGCTCTGCGGCGGCCCTGATCTTCTCTGGCCGCCTGCGATATGGGATCCGCAGTGGCCCTGCTACCAGGCCTCCTCCTTTTCTTGAGCTGCTGCGACGTGGAATCCGAGGCGGCCCTGCTACCGGGTTTCCTTCTCTTCTTGGGCCACCGTGACGTGGGATATGCAGCGGCCCATTAACGCTGCTCTTCTTCTGTACACAGCCGATGCTCCTCCTTTTTCCTGCCCACGTGGCTCCGGCAACGTTTTTCTTCCGGGGCCGCGCAGGCAGGAAGGAGGAGGAGCACCTACAAGTTTGAACGTGACCTTTATCTTTGGGCCGTGGTGAAATAAGCTCCACCATGGCCCCGCCGATCTTCCTACTGTGGTCATCCGGCACACAGCACAGCAGTATTTCCCTGCTTACCCGCTGGTGAGATGAGGTCCACTGGCAGTGGTATGGGCCTCCATGTCGGCCATCAACGCCCCCCTCTGGCCTGCGCCTGGGGGCATTGGCTCTGCCTGACCTCCCCTCGGTATACCACTGCTTGCGCCGCCTAGTGCTTCCGCTGGCCCTGCCATTACTGTAACTGTAGATTTCACACAAAGCTAAAGAAAGTGTGCCATAATACAAAGTGGCACCACAATTAGATGAATCACTGTAGAGCAGGGTTAGCAACCTTTATGGGAGCATGGACCTCTTTTCAACCTCCAAAATTTTCATGGACCTCCTTCATTTTCACCTGCAGTTATGTGCTGTATGTAGAAGTTATTAATGTAATAAAAAGAAATAATTATATGCACACCAGACTCATTCATAATATATATAACTCAAATAAATCTTACTGATATAAACCGAATACATATAATAGCAAAGACAGCAGTAAATGTGCAAGAATGCACTCATATTGAGTAAAGTATGCAGTGTAATTGCAGGCAGTCACACAGCTGGATCTGTCTGGATGTGGAGCGCCTGGAGGGAATGGACTGGTGGAGAGAGAGATTGGCAAGATGGGAGAGAGAGCGAGAGACGGATAGAGGACTGGTGGAGGGAAAGAGAGAGAGAAAACAGATTGGCTGGGAATGTAGGGTAAACGCCAGTGACCCAAAACAGGATGTGCATCATTAACTTGAGGCCTACTGCTATGCACACTGACTGAGTAAAAAGTGCAGGCCTAAAGCAATGCAAACATGGAGTTTGCAGCCATATGATGATTTTGGCAACTTTATGAGTGTTTTTCACACAGAGGAGAAAAGACTATGAAGTAAATTTTAAAAGGAGTGCTCACATGGACATGCCAACTTTATAACATGTGCACGCCGGCACGTGCATGTTATAAAATCGGATGGCCGAATGAACATGTGCGTCGGATTTTGATGGCCCGTCAAGAGTAAGAGACTGGTGGGGAAGGGAGAAGGAAGGAAAGATGTTTCAGACAGGCCCATATCACTAAAAAGGAGGTGTGGAGAGAAGTTTGGGGCATATATTTCCCTCCCAACTACTCCCAAGGGAATTTTTTTTAAATTATTATTTTTAAGGAAAATCACATGTGACAGGGAAACCACCCAGTTAGTTTGATCTTGGCAGGGGTCCAATGGCTCTCTCCATACCTGCCTGTTACCTAATTCCATACATGCAAAGATAGGACATCCTATAGGTACCAATAAAAGCATTTTGTACCATTATCACAAGGTGCTGGACATGCATGTCAGTGGCATTTCTAGGTAGAAGAACCTTCTGAGTAACAAAAAAAACCCCAGCCAGTTTCAGTCATTAAGTAAAACTACTATTAAAATTATTCCAGAGCATCAATCAAAACTTCTTGTATATAAGAGTGGGACAAAACCCAATATAAAACCTGCATCTCACATTCTTCAATA
The DNA here is from genome assembly GCF_901001135.1 of Rhinatrema bivittatum. NCBI lineage: Eukaryota > Metazoa > Chordata > Amphibia > Gymnophiona > Rhinatrematidae > Rhinatrema > Rhinatrema bivittatum. Next base: position 490,118,125 of record NC_042616.1, read on the forward strand.
CCCTGCTGCGTTCACAAAAACTCCCCCAACAAAGGATGCAGAGCAGAAGAACATTTCCCTTTACCACTCACCATAAAAAAATAATATTCAAACTCTGTTGTCACCTCAGTATCAGCAACACAAACTCCCTCCACTACCAGAAACATTGTATAATACAAAACCCCACAAAAACCATACTCTAATCTATAGGAAATCTGCCATACCCTAACTATTGCACTCAGTAATCACCCTACCTATGAAAAGGCAACACTGCAAATAGTAAACAGGCAATAAAACACCAATACACGTCCTATTAAGGAAACAAAACAAGTCAGGCTGCTATAGATCTTTATAGAAACCACATGCTAGCAGAATACCTTACCTAAGTCACACATGCAGAACACAGACAGATCTTCACCAAATACAGAATACAGAGAAAAAAAGTATAAATTCAAATGTGTAGACAAAAACTGAACTGGAAACCACAAGAAGCTAGTCTCTGTATGTATTGCTATAATGGAAAAATAGAAACATTGACATTCCTCATAAAATATAAAATACAATCAAAAATTATAAAATACCAATAATAAAACCATACTAATAAAAATATTTCAAATTTGAAATATAGAACATTCAATAATTTAAAACTCAAATTATTTTTAAATTTCCCAAACACCAATAAAGTATTTCAAAACATCAGACACATCAAATAACAGCCAACAATTACAACTAATAAGGATTTAAAAATTCCTCACTCTCCATGCCTGGGAACTTTTGATTTTCAATCACCCTGAGATTGCCGTGGAATAGTAGGGGTGGGAAGAAGGGTGCATAAACTTTCTCCTCTCTCATACACGCACATACACCCCCCTTTCTTTCATACAAATATGCTCTCACACACACAAATGTTCCCTCTCATACACATGCTCCCTATCTCTTATACACACATGCTCTCTCACATTCACATGCTCCTCTCACACATACACAAACTTCCTCACATTCACATGTTCCTCTCTCACACACACTCCCTCTCATACAAAAACACTCCCTCTCTCATTCACAAACACACACATACAAGCTCCTTTTCTCTCATACACACAGGCTCTCATACACACACACGCTAACACATCCTCTCTCTCATCTGGGCCTCTTTCTTTCTTTTTCCTGGAATCTGTGGGGGGGAGAGGGTCCCGCAGCTTCCTCTTCACTCATGCTTCCAGTGAACTTATGGCCTTCTTCACTCTGTCTGCCAGTTAGATGGGGTTTGCTGGTGGCCCTGTGACCTCCTTCATTCTTTGGCTGCTGGCAATATAGGGTGCACTGGAGTCCTGTTGGGTCTCCTCTTTCGTGGCCATTGTGGGATGTGGTCTGGCAGCAGCTTGTTTGGCCACGTTTTAGTGCAGGCTTTTTGTTTCTTCCCACAGCTCATAGATCTGAGTTATGGTCTAGCAAACCGCCATCTGCGGATCACAGGTTGAGAACACTGCTCTGGAGGTGTAAAGGCTCAAATAATTATCAAGCACTGATTACTGTACTCATATGCTACTGTCACCTTGGGAGAAACTTCTGATAGTTTAAGCAGGTGAACTATAAATTTAGCATGATTCAGTTCCCTGAATGTACTTATCTAACACACCACAATTTGAAATGAAATGTTTTTCTTCAATGTACATAAAAAAGTTGCTGAACACAGGAGGGCAGTATATACATTATAAAGTGAGCCTTGGTTCTCCTTGAAAAAGTGAACTGCAGTAAATACAATACCAGATTATCAAATGAAACATATATTGCTGCTTTTTGTAAAGTAGAAAGCTTTTAAATGGTTCACCAACATATGTTCAAGGGAAAATAACTTATTACTTTGGATTTGATTAATTAAGGCTATTTACCCCTCTTTTTAAGGACAATGTAATAAAGTGTTCTAGGCTTGGCACATTGTTTTACTACAGGTTTAGTGCACATTTTTGTGTGTTAAAATTATTACCTATGTAAAGCAAAGTTGCTTAGCTGTAACAGGTGTTATCTGAGGACAGCAGGACGTCAATTTTCATACATGGATGACATCATTTAATGGAGCCCAGCATTGAAAACTGGGTCAAAATTTCCAGAACTTTGATTGAGCCTCACGGGGCATGCCATTATATCATGTGTCCACATAGTGCGTCTTCAGTCTTGTATTTAGCAAAGAATGAAATTAACTACTTGAGAAACTTACTTCTCTGGGAGGTGGGCTGATTTTGTGAGGACTGACATCCTGCTATCCTCAAAGAACACCTGCTACAAGTAAGCAACTCTGCTTTCTCCAAGGAAAGCAAGACAGCAGTCTTCACACATGGGTAATCCCTAGCTATAGGCTGCCCAGAACGAAAAAAGGGGTAACAAACAAATTCTAATGGGCATAACAACAATGTAATTGTTGGCAACAAGCCTCTTTTGTATTTTATTCTTAACCTACGAGGAGGGCAGACTGGAACAGATATCAATGGGTCCTGGGTGGGAAAGAATTGGATTCAACACCACAAACAGAATCTGAAGGATAGATTGGCTAAATTTCCTGTTGTGTCGGCCACGAGATGCAAAGGAATGGAGAGAACTCCACATCACAGCCCTGCAGATCTCCTAAATAGGGTTTGATTGCAGGTGCGCCACCAATGCTGCCATGGCTCAGACAGAATGTGCCCTGACAAGGCCTATCAGATTCAACCCCGCTTGGGCATAACAGAAAGAGATGAAATCTGCTAGCCAATTGTATATAGTCTGTCTGACAACGATGATCGCCAACTTATTTGCATCATAAGAAAGAAAAAGTTGGATGGAATTTCTATGGGCTTCAGTCCATTCCAGGTATAAGGCCAAGGCTCTCTTACAGTCCAAACTGTGCAGGGCTTGTTTACTTCTGTGTACATGTGGCCTGGGGGAAAATGTTGGAAGAACAATTGACTGGTTAAGATAGAATTCCGACACCACTTGAGGCAAGAACTTAGGATGGGTGCACAGGACCTCTCTATCATGGCAAACCCTGGTATAAAATGGGTAAGTTACTAGAGCCTGAAGCTCACTGACCCTGCACGTTGAAGTAACCACTACCAAAAATACAACCTTCCAGTCAGGTACTTCAGGTCACAAGAGTACAGTGGCTCAAAGGGAGCTTTCAGTGGCTGGTGCAAAATTACACTGAGGACCCAGGTCACAGCAGGAGTTCAGATGGGAGACTGCAAATAAAGCAGAGTCTGTATGAAAAGTAAAACCAAAGGTTGTATAGAGATAGGTTTACCTTCAACATGGTTGGTGTTGGTAAGCACAGATTGCACTAAAGTGGACTCTTACAGAATTGGTCTTGATACCAATCTCAAATAAATGTAGAAAGTAATCAAGCAGTTTTTATACAGAGGAAGCGAAAGAACCTAGGCCTATTGCTCACACAGAATGCAAACTTCCTCCACTTAAATCCATCGGATTTCTAGTTGAATCCTTTCTTGAAGCTAAAAGAACTTGAGATACATCCTCAGATAATTCAAGGGATTGCAGAATTAATCTCTCAATATCCAAGTGGTGAGTGATAAGAACTGGAGGTTGGGATCGTGCAACCTGCCTTGATTCTAAGTGATGAGATATGAGGAAGCTCCCAGCCTGATCGGTTCCTTAAAGGATATCTCCTGCAGGAGCAGGAACCAGACCTATCCCTGCCAAAAGGGGGATATTAAGATCATGGTCCCCTTGTTCTCATTGAGCTTCAACAAAGCTTTCACATACAGAAGACCCTTGCTCTAATTCAGGACAAAAGCAATCGAGGCTACTTTGCAGCGTGCCCTCTGTCTGAAACAAAAGAGTGAGACCTTCCTGTTCCAAGGAGATGCAAGCATATCCACCACTGGTGTTCCCCAGCGGCAGAAGATCTGGGTCACTACCTAACCGGTTCAGGGACCACTTATGTGGTTTGCGAGGACTGATTCAGTCTGTTTGTGAGCATGTTCTCCACTCTAGCCAGATAAGTGGCTCTGAGAATCAGTTTTACAGCTGGTCATCCTCCTGACACACAAGGTGCGAGCCTGTACCTCTCTGCTTGTTGATTTAATATATCACTTCTTGATTGTCCGACTGGACAAGGATAACTCAGTTGGACAACTAATCTCTGAAAGCCCTTAGAGCATAATAAGTCTCCCAAAACTCCAGGAAGTTTTCCTGAGTGGACCACAAACCCTGGGTGCAGAGTCCATTTACATGAGCGCTCCAACCTCGAGTGGACGCATCTATTGTGAGGACAATTTGGATTGGAAAAATTTGGAAAGGGATTCCTCTGACCAGAATGGAATTGTCCTGCCACCAAGACAGCAAGTCCCTGAGCAGTTGAATGATCCAGATGCTGTCCCATAGATCTCGAGTGGCTAGCAGCCACTGAGACCTCAAGGTTCATTGGGATTTTCTCAAGTAAAGATGTGCCATGGGAGTTATATGTACTGTTGATGCCATGATGCTCAATGACCTCAACATGTGCCATACTGATGCCTGCTGATATTCAAATTTCTTCCACTGCAGCCATCAAAATGGTGTCCCTTTGTTGCAGAAGGAAGGCTTTAGCCTGAGCTGAATTTAGCAGAACTCCGATAAACTACAATTGAGGTGACGGGCTATGGTGAGACAGAGTAGTTGATAATGAACCCAAGTAACTCCAATACCTGATGGTCACATGCATCGATTCATCAGCTCCTGCCCAAGACAGGCTCTTGACCAGCCAGTTGTCCAGATAAAGAAACATGTGAACCCCCAATTTGCGTAAGTGCACCGCCACCATGGCCAGGCATTTCTTGAAGACATGTGGGGCAGATGCTAGCCCATACAGTAGAACAAGATACTGGAGGTGGCAATTTCCTCCTATAAATTAGAGATATTTCCTATGACTGGGGAAAACCTCTCTTTAAGTATAAGCATCCTTAAGATCGAGAGCACAGCCAGTCCTGTTAGATCTAGAATGAGACGGAGTCCCCCTATTTTCTTTGGGATCAGGAAATACTTGGGAGTAGAATCCTCGCCCTCTTTGCCTTGGTAGAACAGGTTTGACCACTTTGGCCATCAAGAGGGAGAGAGCTCCTTTAGAAGCACTTCCTGATGTGGTAACTGACCCCAAGATGGGTTTGGGGGTTGATTTGAAGGGTGACTCAATAGGTTTAATTTGTATCCTGTTTGTTGATGCTGAGGACCCACACATCCAAGGTTATACTGGGCCACCAGTTTACATAAAACTGTAACATTCCCCTGATTAGGAGATACCCTGGCATGGATACCAAGATCCTGGCTATGTTCTCTGCAGTCCAGTCAAGACCCTGACCCAGGTGTTGGCTGGATTGCTGTATGGGGCTTAGGTGCCCTCTGCTTCCTCGGATGGGCAGGAGGAGTCTGCTGCAAATAGGACCGAGATGATGGAGGATAACATTTTGTGAGGTAGAAATGTCTTCTCTGCCCTGGCCTCAGGTAGAAATGTCTTCTCCTGGAGGAGGAGGCAGATCTGCAGTGTCAGTGGAGAGTTTTGGAGTGTTAAACAATGATCTTGGATCTGTGCTACTGTGTCCTTGACCCTACCTTTGAAGAGATTCTCTCCTGTGCACGGCTCATTGGCCAGTATTTCTTGAATGGATATCCGAGACTCACAGCCAGGCAAGTCTGCGCGCTCCTATCCCCACAGCAAAGACTTTCGATGCTGTTTCGAACACATAAGTTGAACAGACTGCTTGCTTTCTGCATTCAAACTTTTTATCCACTAGTGACTGGAAGGCATCCTGCTGCCTTTGGGAAAGCTGCTCAGCTAATCCTTATATTTGCTTCAGGATATCCCGCATGTACTTAACTACTGGCTCATGAAAAACTGATAGGATTCTATGTGTGAGATAAGCATGGCATTCTGAAAAACGTTTCTCCCAATAGTATCCATAGCTCTAGAATCCCTCCCTGGGGGCACAGAGGAGTGGGTTTTAGATCTTTTGGCCTTTCTGAGAGTGGATTTGACAAGCACAGATTGGGGTTGCTGCTTTATCGAATCGGAAACCTTTTGGTCAAAATAGACCACATCTTCCTATTTCACCGAAGCCACAGAGAGGGTTTCTCCCACATCCTCATCTGAAACTCTTGAAGGATTTCATGAATTGGGGGTATCATGATCTCCTTAGGGACCTCTACAAACTGGAGAATGTCCAGTATTTTGCTTCTGACATTTATCTCATAAAAACTGCAAAGGAAAGGTCCTCAGTTGTGGGCTTCCTTCTGCCTAGTGGAGGAGATGGGTTAGAAGGGAGACCCATAGACATCTGTTCTTCAGAGACATCTACAGATTTGTAGCCAAACACCCACAAACATTGAGAGTCCGACTCATCCTGATCTGCCAGTGAGGGCTCTATCAGTGCTCTGTCCACAGCCAATTTGTCTGGGACCAGAGCAGCTGGCTCTTTTGGCCATGACACTGAAGAGCTTCAATGTCTTGCGGAAGCTTTCTCTTCCAAGGACATGGAGATCAACAATGGGCCAGCAGCTATTGACCCTGATGAGCCTCAGGACATTGGTTTTAGATTGAGCATTGGCGCTAATGTTAGTGCTAATGCATTGCTAGCAAGTACCTAGAGGGAATCAAGCAGCATCTTGAGGATCAACGGTGCTGGCCTCTGTGCCTATGATACCTTGACACAGAGGTCCTGCAGCACCTTCTCCAAGGCCTGCTGGATCTTTTTATCCAATTCCTCCATGATGATCACTGATGCCAACCCCGACTGGCAGGTGGGAGGAGTGATGACATCTTCTTTGGAACTGAGAGATGGCGGACATCAGGACCTGTGGAGACTGAAGCAAATCCCCAGCAAGGATGAGTTCTCCTTGCTGTGGGTCTGCTTAGAGGGATGCTTGGTGGTTGCTGGATCATCCCCACTCCTGGCATTGCACATTGATAGAGATGGATACCCATGCTTCTTTGATTCCTGCTATGCTCGGCATAAGATATCCTCGATACCAGAGTTGAAGAGACAGAACCCAACGCCTTCTTTGAGTGGGAATTGTCAGATGATGGCCTGTCTCTGGGTTCCCTATCAGTTGACAGCATAGAGAGGACCAAGGGTATCCCAATGTCAGTAACTCTCCTTCCATTGGTGCAGCTCTGAGGACAATGTATCAGTCTTCTGGTGCTTGAAGAGTCTATCCATAAGTTCCAGTCATGACTAGCATTCTTTCTGGGTCCTGGATGAACACTTTGACACTCATGAACATCAGTGATGCCCCCAAAGCAAAGGATACATCTATCATGGGAGTCTGTGATAGACACAGTCCTTTTTCATCAGGAGCATTGCTTGAACCCAGTTTGAACAGTTTTAAAACGACTGAGACCTCTCCTCCACTTCCATGACTTCCGTACAGTGCTTCAGGCAATCATCTTCTCAAAAATAGACTATTGCAACTCTCTTCTGATCGGCCTACCTGCAAATACTATCAAACCATTACAGATGTTGCAAAATGCCGCAGCCAGAATTCTAACCAGATCCAAAAAAAGGGACCACATCACTCCCATCCTGATGAAACTATACTGGCTCCCAATCAAATACAGAATCCTGTACAAAGCTCTAACCATCACCCACAAAGCGATATTCAACATCACCCCTCTGGAACTCAAGATCCCTCTTAGACTGCGCTTACCATCCAGGCCGGTAAGAGCAGCATATAAAGACACCCTCCAGACTCCCTCTCTAAAAACATCCTTAAGAAAGAGAGCCCTCTCAGCATCTGGCCCTACACATTGGAACCCTCTACCTCCAGACCTCCGGCTTGAACACTGCCCGGTCACATTCAAAAAAAGACTCAAAACCTGGTTGTTTATTCAGGCCTTTGCCTATTCAGATAATCTTCTGAATTAAATCAGAACGATCATTAGTAGTCCTCTTGACTCTCCCCATCATTTCTTTCACTTTCGACTAAAACTACATGTCTAGCTTTAGCTCCATCACTAAGATCTTTGCCATTACTACAGTCGCAAACCCAATCATAACCACACTAGCCTCTTATTATATTGTTGAGTTACACCTTGGGCATGTTCCCGCAGTTTCATGATCTTAGTTTTTTGCAATCCCTTGTTGTCTGCAATTCCTGGTTTTCCTTTTCAGTTCAAGATCTGAGTGTATACCTTCCCGTGTTCAATATATTTGCTCTCTCCGAGACACAGTTACTGTTACAATGTCAATGTTAACTCTTTCATTTTTGATTTCGTTTTTTGATTTCGTTTTTTATTGTAATCCTAGTTCAATGTAATTGCTCTCTTCTGAGGCACTGTTACTGTTTCAATGTAAACCGAATTGATTTGTAACCTCTTACAAGAATTTCGGTATATAAAACTGTTAAATAAAATAAATAAATAAATAACCCGATAGACATGTCGGAGCCATACATTTACCCAGACAATATTGGGGTAATTGAAGTCTAGCACAGAAAATGTGGAACCCAAAAAACAATTTCAAAAATTGGCCTAAGAAGGTGTCAGCAAGCCTTGACGTTATGTGTCACTCTCAAGCAGACACTAACCGGTCTTATCAATCATTCACCTTCATCATAATTTTAATGCAACAAACTTTTTTTCTTTTTTCAATTATTATTAAAAATGTCCTCCATTCTTGATAAGCAAATGACTCTTTCAAATAACATTAATATGAAAAGCCCTACACGGGCCGGTGTTTCGCTGGGTAAGCTTCCTCAGGGGCACATAACACTTCAATTGTAGAGCCACAATTCTAAAAAGAGAATAAGTAAAGAAAAATCGCACGTCAAATAAAGTAAGAGGTGAATTCAATACTTATCTCATGACACCACGGCTACCATTTCAGACGGGACCAGACGTCTCAACCATCTTGGAAGGAAGAAAATGGAGGAACCCGAACCGAGGTTCCTCCATTGATACAATGATACAATGGAGGTTCCTCCATTGATACAATGTCCTTGTTCCCTCATTTATATTGGCAAGACGAAACGCCTATTGAAGACGAGGATGATAGAACATCGCAGCAATATTAGAACCGCTAGAGTCAATGAACCCTTAGTTTCTCACTGTACTGAGATTGGACATACTTTTGATGATTTACGATTCTGTGCCATTGAACATATTCCTGCACACTGGCGGGGAGGCAATCGGGAACGTATGTTATTGCAGTCTGAACAGCGGTGGATTTATCGTTTAAAAACTGTTCACCCATCAGGATTAAACACTGAGCTGGACTTACACGTTTTTTTAGGTTGAATTCTAGGTTGTTTTCCAAATCATGATTGATATATTGCCCAACACCGATTCATGATTGGTGGCTGACGTCACTTTAACTACGATCATCTGACAGATGTTTCAAATTCACGATTGAGGATTGACATCATTTAAAGGAACGCTAGCCTCGGTTCGGGTTCCTCCATTTTCTTCCTTCCAAGATGGTTGAGACGTCTGGTCCCGTCTGAAATGGTAGCCGTGGTGTCATGAGATAAGTATTGAATTCACCTCTTACTTTATTTGACGTGCGATTTTTCTTTACTTATTCTCTTTTTAGAATTGTGGCTCTACAATTGAAGTGTTATGTGCCCCTGAGGAAGCTTACCCAGCGAAACACCGGCCCGTGTAGGGCTTTTCATATTAATGTTATTTGAAAGAGTCATTTGCTTATCAAGAATGGAGGACATTTTTAATAATAATTGAAAAAAGAAAAAAAGTTTGTTGCATTAAAATTATGATGAAGGTGAATGATTGATAAGACCGGTTAGTGTCTGCTTGAGAGTGACACATAACGTCAAGGCTTGCTGACACCTTCTTAGGCCAATTTTTGAAATTGTTTTTTGGGTTCCACATTTTCTGTGCTAGATTATATGTTGTGGTTAACCGCTGACTCCTTTGTGTGAGTAGGGTAATTGAAGTCTCCCATTATTACCGTACTACCAATTTGGTTAGCTTCCCAAATTTCTCTTAGCATTTCACTGTCCGTCTCACCATCTTGACCAGGTGGACGGTAGTATGCCACACTTCTTATAAGGTCTTTTGAACAATGGACACTGAACAATGGACACTGAACACCTGAACAATGGACACTGGCACCTCCAGGTTAAAGCATATGCTCTAACCCGTTAATTTATTCGTATCACGTTATATTTATTCTACCTGCCTTTATCTTCCTTCCAGCTTGTCTTTAAGCCTCCAAGTTTTTCCATTCCTTGTTGATTGTAACTTTGACTTATTCCTTTTCCTTTGTTATCTATTATTAACCAGAATTGTTACCTTAGTTTTTTCCCTTGTTAAAATGTAAACCGATCCGATATGGTTATCTGCTATGAAGGTCGGTATAAAAAACTGTTAAATAAATAAATAAATAGTCTTCCCCGACACACAAGGGATTTCTACCCATAAAGATTCAATTTTGTATTTAGTCTCATGCAGGATGTTTATCTTGTTGGACTCTATGCCATCCCAGACATAAAGCGCCACACCTCCTCCCGGGTGTTCCTTTCTGTCATTGCGATATAATTTGTACCCCGGTATAGCACTGTCCCATTGGTTATCCTCTTTCCACCATGTCTATGAGATGCCAATTAAGTCTGTGTCATCATTCACTGCTATACATTCTAATTCTCCCATCTTACCTCTTAGACTTCTGGCATTAGCATACAACCATTTCAAAGTTTGTTTTTTGTTTGTATTTTCATTCTGCTTTTTAATTGATAGGGATAAGTTAGAATTTTTTTAGCTCAGGTGAGTTTTCAGTTGCAGGCACTTGGACTATTTTTCTAATTATTGGAACCTCACTGTCGGGATGCCCTAATTCTAATGCATCATTAGTATCCTTTGAAGATACCTCTCTCCGAACCATGCGCTGCTGAGCGACTGTCGGCTTTCCCCTTTGTTCTAGTTTAAAAGCTGCTCTATCTCCTTTTTAAAGGTTAGCGCCAGCAGTCTGGTTCCACCCTGGTTAAGGTGGAGCCCATCCCTTCGGAAGAGACTCCCCCTTCCCCAAAAGGTTCCCCAGTTCCTAACAAAACTGAATCCCTCTTCCTTGCACCATCGTCTCATCCACGCATTGAGACTCTGGAGCTCTGCCTGCCTCTGGTGACCTGCAGGTGGAACAGGGAGCATTTCAGAGAATGCTACCCTGTAGGTTCTGGATTTAAGCTTTCTACCTAAGAGCCTAAATTTGGCTTCCAGAACCTCCCTCCCACATTTTCCTATGTCGTTGGTGCCCACATGTACCACGACAGCCGGCTCCTCCCCAGCAATGTCTAAAATCCTATCTAGGTGACGCGTGAGGTCAGCCACCTTCGCACCAGGTAGGCATGTTACCAGGCGATCCTCAGCCCACCAGCCACCCAGCTATCTATATTCCTAATAATCGAATCACCAACTATGATGGCCGACCTAACCCTTCCCTCCTGGGCAGTAGGCCTTGGGGAGATATCCTCAGTGCGAAAGGACAATGCATCACCTGGAGCACAGGTCCTTGCTACAGGATCCTTTCCTGCTGCACCTGGTTGGTGCTCTCCCATCATGAGACCTTCTTCCTCCAAGGCAGCACCAGGGCTGCCAGTCTGAAGTTGGGACTTGACTACTATGTCCCTGAAGGTCTCATCTATATACCTCTCTGTCTGCCTCATCTCCTCCAGGTCTGCCACTCTAGCCTCCAGAGATCGGACTCGTTCTCTGAGAGCCAGGAGCTCTTTGCATCGCATGCACATGTACAACTTCTCACCGGTGGGTAAAAAATCATACATGTGACACTGGATGCAAAAGACTGGGAAGCCCCCCTCTTGCATCTTGCCCCCCCCCCCACCTCATGCATCTTGCTTTGATTGGTAACACATTTACATCTAGAGTCAGAGAATGTGGTTTCCATTTTTATAGAAATTCTTATCTCCCATTCAGCAATTGTCAGTAAAACCATAAAATAAACAAAAACTTCCTTTTGATGTACATATCCATGTCTTCCTGTGGCTCGGGGTCTGGGGAGTTGATAAAATGGATGATTTTAATGAATGACAAAATACTTGTATTTTAGGTGACAAGTGATCTTATTGAGAAGAGGGCCGGCTTCAAGGCTCCACCACTACTTCTGTCTCTGTGTGACCTTCAGAAAGTCACTTTGCTCACTATTACCTATTTTCAAAGGTAATTACATTGTAGAGCCTCCATCTGCCTATCTTTAAAAGCTGTCTTTGCATTAGTGCTTGAGCCCTTCGGCTATTTTAGTCACAGGATGATCTGTTTTATGATGTGGTAGGCTCACTAAACTTTCAGCTATTAAACCATGGTACTATGTTCTGGACACTTTAGAGGTGACACTCAGGGTAATAGGGAACACTTGGTTCAAATCACCCTTGCCTTAGAACAGAACAACATGAGCTCTAGTAGCACAGCAGTAATAATAAATGAACTGTTCTGCTTTGCTGCTGAAAGCTGACCAACTTGTAGATTATATATAATGACATCTACCTTATCAGTGAAATGTTAATTACAACTGATTTTGACACCTTAACTCTCAACATTGTTGGGGGCTTGAGTGGGGGGAATGGCACTATCAGTATGGTTTATTGAAAATTGTATAAGGTACACAAAATGGGTGATTTTACCACTCTCTCAACACAATTGTGAACAATACATATATCAAAAGAGAGAGTAAATTTTTATCACCACAAAATTTTTGTAAATTATCGAACAAGTGGGTCATAAAATGCACTCATACACTCACACATTTACTCAGTTAAAATCACAAATTGAAACCAAGTGAAGTAACTCACCAGAAACCATGATATAACATTTACAGAATGTAAAGGGATATTTGGAGTACAAATGAAAACATATATTTGTACATCCTGTGGTTATAAAAAACCACTTACAACTCTATAAATGCTTATACCTGCCAATATAATTACCTAATTACTCCCTAATTTTCAAATGTATGATCTTAATTACCACACTGTTGTATAAATAAGTATACTAAATACTTTTATAAACCTCTATTTCAAAGTGCTGAAACACTTAAAATTGTCTTCATCTGGCGTTCTTCACTATGGGCCGGATTTTAAAAGGGTTATGCGCATAAGGTACGCGCATAAGGTACACGTGTAACCCTTCTAAAACCCCCCTGTGTGCGCCAAGCCTATTTTGCATAGGCTCAGCGGCGCGCGCAAACCCCGGGATGCGCGCAAGTCCCGGGGCTTGCAAAAAGGGGCGGTCAGGGGCGTGGTCAGGGGGCGTGGTTTCGGATCGGGGGTGTGTTCAGGGTGTGGCCGAGTGCCCCGAAACAGCGGCCTGTGTTGAGGCCTGCCACGCCGGCGCGCGTAAGTTACTACTGCCCGGAGGCAGTAGTAACTTTTCAGATAAAGGTGAGGGGGGGTCTAGATAGGGCCAGGAGGGTGGGTTAGGTAGGGGAAGGGCGGGGAAGGTGTGGGGGGGGGGGGGTGGAGGGAACGCGCAGCGCGCGCAGGGCTCAGCACGCGCAAGTTGCACAAATGTGCACCCCCTTGCACGCGCCGACCCCGGATTTTATGATACACGCATATCTTATAAAATCCAGCGTACTTTTGTTCGCACCTGATGCGCGAACAAAAGTACGCAAGCGCGGTCTGTCTTTTAAAATGTACCCCTGTATGTATCTCTTCATTAAAGACAGTGCGTCATTGTTCACCACGGTTATACCTTTATACTCTTTTGATATATGTATTATTGAAAATTGTACCAGAAATTTATATATTATGGATCTGTGAGTTTAAATATATGTATTTAATTTTTACAACAAGCTCAAAGTGATTTACAAAATTTTAAACTGACTACTACTATTAATACTTAACACTTCTATAGAACTACTGAGTGAAGTCACATTGTTTAATGTCATTATACATAGTTTGGGAATGCTCTTTAAAGAGTACATAATAGGCAGACCTCATGGACTGAGGCTCTACCCCTGTTATAATAATCGTTCCCCCTTTCTTGTTTCCTACTCCCAGTTAAGGCACCCTTGTTATAATGTAACTTTATACTCCTTCAAACTGTCTCTTGTTGTTTGGCTGGTTATATTTACTGCCTAGTTCGATGTAAACCGAGTTGATTTGATTTGTATCAAGAAAGTCGGTATATAAAAGCCTTAAATAAATAAATAAATAATATGATATAAAACTGAAGGGGGCCAATTTTCAAAGTGTTTAGGCTCCTAACGTTTGGAATTAGGATCCCAAATTAGCCCTTCTAAAAATTTACTAGGGTTGAGTGCTTAAATTTAGGGTCCTAATTTCATTAGGCTCTTAAATTTAGGATCCTAAAGAGTAGATGGCTAAGGGGGCAGAGTTAAGGCGGGGAAACAAAGTTAGGAGCTTAGCACTGATTTTCAGAACTAGGCAGCTAATTTAGGAGCCTAAACCTAGGCAAATAAATGGTAGACCTAAATTTAAAAGCCTAACCTATACATTCCTACATGCATGTGAATTTTCAGCTGAAATCTTAGGACCTAAGTTAGGCCTAAATCTAGGGGCTCAGCTTTTTTTTTTATTTAATATCCCCTAAGTGATATTTGGGAAGCAGCCACAAGTAATATGTTTATGGCCGTTTCCCTACCCATCCTACTACTATCAAGAACAGACTGCTAAGTATAAACAAAATGTTGCATTTCCTACAATGGAAACTGAATGTTTGGCAGGTACCTCTCCAACTGTTTTCAGCTCAGGTCCCTATTACTTTTATTAACATATGAAGTTTTATCTAAGCAAAACATAGTTTTAAAGACACCCAGTGAAGAAAGTCCTTTTCTAAACTGCTTTCTGTTTATTTTGTTTAGTCTCTGTAAGAGATATATTTGTGAACATGTTTCTTTGTCGATTTAATTAACTATTTCACTGTTAAATATGTAAATTAAAAGCGGCCAATGAATCTATTCTACATTAATATTGCATGATGACTTCCAATCCAGTAGACTCAGAAGTAATATGAGAAAATCTGTCTTTATTGAGAGGATGATGGATGCCTGGATCAGCCTTCTGGCAGATATTGTAGTGACCAAATTATGGCAGATTTAAGCATGTTTGGCTTAAAGAGCAGGGGCAATGATAAGAACTGAGGTGGAAGAGAAAGGATAAAAAAAAAAAAAGTGACCTGGGTTTTGCTCTATGTATATAAATGTATTTGCTCTTTTAGCTGAAACAAGAGAAGGTGAAAAAGGGGAAATAAGGTCGACATACACAAAGCAGCAATATTTTATTTTATTTATAATTTCTCACTATGTAATTTTCAAAGGAAAATGCAAAAGCTTTTCAAAATTGCTTCAATATATGCTATTGAATTGACAATTATTTTACCTGCGTCATGGGCTCTTAATGCAGGTAAATGGGCTTTTGAAAATTGCTACGATAGTATGTTACATGTACATTTTCCTTTGAAAATTACCTCTTTATATTCCGCATCCCCCCAAAATCATTTGTTCAGTGTGGATCACAGAGTTACATTCATAATTAAAACAGCAACCTTACACAGCTGTGTCAAGCTCCAAAAAGAAATAGCAAGGTTGACCAGGATGCAGCAGTGGCAGGGCTTTGGTGGATTCTCGGATATAATTAGGGGGCGATGGCAGGCAGCTTAGCATGTCGAACCAGCTGACTTGGCTACACTTCTCAGGTAATAACCCAAAGGAGTAATTTGCTGCAGTCCGTCAAGCTTATTTGACACACGCTGTGCAGTGGGGTATGGGCAGAGAAGAGTGATGACCAGAGGTAGAGCTAGAGCAGTGTAGGCAGTTAAGCTCATATTGCTGACAGCTGAAAAATATCCTTAGCTACTGAAGGGTAAGCAGGGGAAACCAGGCAGAATGGATGGTCCCAACGTTTTATTTATATATTTATATTTTAATGCACCTCTCTCAGTGTTAGCTCAGTGAGGAATACAGCAATAAATAAAACACAAGCATAATAAATACAGCATAGACATGATAAACATTCAAACATAATAAGCCCAACATAAACATAATAAAAAAAGTATTAAAACAGGAAATTCAATTTTATATAATAAGGGGTCGATTTTCGGAAACTCCCACGTTGTCCATGTGCACGCGGTTCCCGGCAACATGCACGAGTCGCCATGTACATGTTATAAAATACTATTCCTGCATGCATATCCATGCCAGATTTTAATGCCCTCGGACGCATGTGCAGGCAGGTGGTCTCTCCTGTGCGCAACAGGGGGAATTTTTGAAAAATACACATGGCAACCGATCAGCTGGTTCCCAGTTCCCTCCCAGTCCGCTCCAATTAAGGAGCGGACTGGGAGGGAACTTCCCTATACCCCTTCCTACTCTGCCTCCCCTTTTTCCCTCTCCTCTCCGACCCTACCTTTGTTTTCTTTATTTAAGAACTTACTTCATCTGAATAGAAGAAGTAAGTTCCGTGCGCTTCCCCAGGACAGCGTCTAATGGCACTGTCCCAGCCGGCCCCTGCTCCCCACTTGGGCCGGCACTCCTGTGTGTACCAGGGGATATGCGCGTGGCCGGGCCATTTCTAAAATGCGCCTGGCATGAGCACGGCCCGGCCACGCACATATCCCCTGTTTTTCTACGCATGCCAGGCTTTTAAAATTTGGGCGTAAATGAATAAATAGGTTTCATCCTATAATTTTGCAATATCTATACAACAGGTACACATAATTGCTCTTATCTGTTGATTGGGACAGTTCACTGCCAGTGTCCTGCTCCAAACACCAGCCAGATTGCCCTGAAACAACAACCTGGATCGGCATATGCCGAAAACAGCAGACATATAGAGAAAGTGTTTAAACACAGGATGGTGTAAACTTTACTACAGTAGCCACCAAACATCTTTTGTCTCTTGTCATGTGACTAGCCCTGATCATCAGGCTCTTCAGTTCCAATACTGCCCTCCAATAATCCATGACAATCTCAGGGCTATTGGACATCAAACCTTCCCAGGTCTGGAGTGGGGGAAATTTATTTTATCCATATTAGCTTTAATTATTGGATGTTATTTGATATGTCTGCTGTTTTGAAATATTTAGTAGATTTTTGGGGAATGTTTCAAGTGCCTTTGTATCCTTATTCTTTTTATTTATTAGGCATTTTATTCATTTGTTTTGAAATATGTTTATTAAAATGATTTACTATTATAATTGATTTATATTTCTTGATTTTATTTTATGAGGAATAATGTTTCTGTTTTTGCATTACCTCACTAATTTGAGTCTGGCTGAAAGGGGAAGGGCTGGAAAGCAAGACTTTGGGTTGAAGGGGAGGGGGATCAAGACTTCTTGGGACTGGGAGGAGTAGGAGAGTGAGACTACTACTACTTCTGTTTCTCTGAGATGGGAAATGGGAAAATATATCATTTTCTGTGTGTCATTTTGGGAAATGTGCATCTCAATATTTATATTTGTTTTTACATTACAGGGAATATGAAATTGGTTTTATTTCTTTGGTGTTATACTAAAGGAAGAGCCTGGCTTTTTTGTTTCCAGTTCAGCATTTGTCTCAATGTTTCTCTTTTCAATTTGTGGTCAATTCTGTATTTGGTGAGGGTCTGTTTGTGTTTTGCTAGCGGGACCCAGGTGTTTTGCTAGCATGTAGTTTCTGTGTTAGGATCTGTAGCCATTCAGCTTGCTCTTTTTTTCAATCTGTACCTTTTAGTATAAAGGTGTACTATGTTGTACAGCAATAGGCATGTGTGAGCGTGAAAGAGAGCATGTGTGTGTGTGTGTGTGTGAATGAGCATATATGTGAGCCTGAAAGAGAATCCTGAGTCAATGAGCATATATGTGAGCCTGAGCTCCCAGATATGGAGAGAGTAGGGGAATTTTCTAATCCTTATTATTTTTAATTATTGGGTGTTATTTGGGGTATTCTCTTTTGAAATATTATATTGGTGCTTGGGAAAATGTTAAAAATTTGTATGAGTTTTAAATTATTGGATGTTCTATTTGTCAGCTGTTTTGAAATATTTATTCTTTTTATTAGTATTAGAATTTAAAGAAAAAAGTAAAGTATTCTGTTGGGAGTTGAAGCATATATGCTAAATTATAATCATTATTTTGGCATAACACCAGGTGGAGTTTTAGAATACTTTGCGGGATATCATAATGTGTTTTGAGATGATTGTCTTTTTAATACACTTATGTCTGGTAAACTTTAAATTAAGCTGTGGGGTATTGTTTATTTAAATATAACTGAATTGTTTCCATAAAGTGTGTACATGGTTTAGTGTTGGTAAGTGCTTGAAATAACAGATAAAATCATTTAAAAAGTGTCACTCATGATGCATGACAGATGCTGTAGGCTATTTAGACATCCATTGCCGTGTACACTCTAAAGCATTATTTATTAAGAGTACAACTAGTAGGGTTCAGACTTGTATGACTACTGCCCACCCATGTTAACCTTGGGCGCCTCTAGAAAACTAGTTCTGGCTATGCCACTGGAGCAGCATGAGTCTAGACATGGCTCTCAAGATGCAATCCCACCTGGGTATGCCGTCTGCTAGCCAACTGGAAAGCATCTGCTTGGTAACGGCGATCCCCAACTTGTTCCGATGAAAAGAAACAAAAAGTTGGGTGGACTGTCTAAGGGCTTCTATCTGCTCCAGACAGGCAATTAATGCTTGTTTGCAGTCCAAACTGTGTATTTATTTATTTATTTAACAGTTTTATATACCGAAGTTCTAGCAACAAAGTTGCTAATCAATTCGGTTTACATTGTAACAATAAATTGACAGAATGTAGAATAATGTCTTACAGAGAACAGGGAAGATTTAACTTGGAAATAAATAAAATAACTTAATGAGAGCAATAAATAACTTCAACGGAGCAAGGAAAGTAAAGTTTAAATACAATATAATATAGGAGAATATATATTCGGAATTGTCAGAGTCGGGCCTGAGGTCGAATATTGAAAAGTTCAGAATAGTTATTGGGATTAGGAGAATGCTTGATTAAACAACCAAGTCTTGAGTCTCTTTTTAAAGGTGGGAGTCGATTGTTCCAATCTCAGGTCAGGAGGGAGAGAGTTCCAGAGTTTAGGTCCAGCGGTGGAAAGAGCTCTTTTACTAAGAGAAGTTTTGAGCGGATGGGCCTTTAGCGTGCCTCTCTGGGCTAGCCTCAATGGACGGGAAGAGGTGTGTAGTTGTAAAGGGATAGTGAGTTCAATTGGAGAAGAGTTTTTGATGACTTTGTGGATTATTGTTATGGTTTTATAGAAGATTCTCTGATTGATGGGGAGCCAGTGAAGGTTCTTTAGGATGGGTGTAATATGTTCCCTTTTGTTGGATTTGGTTAGAATCCTTGCGGTGGCATTTTGTAATAATTGTAGTGGTTTCAAAGTGTTAGCGGGTAGACCAAGCAGTAAAGAGTTACAATAATCTATTTTCGAGAATATTATTGTTTGTAGAACATATCTGAAGTCTTGGAAATATAATAGGGGTCTTAGTCTCTTTAATAATTGAAGTTTAAAGAAGCAATCCTTTATGATGTTATTGATGAAAGTTTTGTAGTTCAGCAAATTGTCCATGGTGACCCCAAGATTTCTGACCTGGGTGGAGAAGGCTGGAGGAGAAAAGGAGTGTGTGATGTGTGATGAGTGAAGAATGGTTGCCATCTGGAGTGATGAGCAGAAACTCTGTCTTATTGTGTAGGGCTCATTCGCCTTGGTGTGGATGGGGCCTGGGAAAAAATGTTGGCAGGAAGTCTGACACCACCTTAGGCAGGAACTTAGGGTGTGTGTGCGCGTGAAGACCACCATATCATGGAAAAACTTAGTGTAAGGTAGATAAGTCACTTATCTACCTTAGTGTAAGGTAGATAAGTCACTAAGGCACGAAACTCAATGAGCATGTATGCTGAAGGGACTGCCACCAAAAATACGACTTTCCATGTCAGGTACTTCAATTCCCAGGAGCACAGTCGCTCGAAAGGAGCTTTCATCAGCTGAGCTAAAACCACACTGAGGTTCCAGGACACAGCGGGAGGCCTTAGGGGAGGCTTCAGAGCTTGCATGAACAATAGGATGTACAGAGATGGGCTTACCTTCTACACCATAGTGATATGTACCAATCACACTCAGGTGAACCCTAACGGAGTTAGTCTTCAGGCCAGTCTCCAAAAGGTGTAAAAGATAGTGAATCAGTTTTTGTGTGGAGGGGCCTTTTCCTCACACCACATGGAAAACCTCCACTACTTCAGCCTGTGGGACTTTTAGTGGGATGCTTTCTGGAAGCTACCAGAACTTAAGACACACTTTCTGAAAGGTTGAGCAGTTGTAGGATCAGCCTCTCAACATCTCTGACGCCAGAACTAAGGGATGACCCACAAGGTACTCTTTTCCTCTTAAAATGTTTAACTTTTTTCAGATGATTGCTTCATGAAAACAAAGGGATCCTTTCTGGTTCATTCTGTTGAGCAACTGTACCACAACCTGGCTCACAGAAGCTTCTGCAGAGCCTCTGGTATGTTCCAGACTCCCAGGCTCTTCTTCAGTACTTAAGGATCAGGAAAATCTCTAGGGTGGGGGGGGCCAACTGGTGTCTCACAAGCCACATGCGGCTCTTTCGATGTTGACTTGAGGTTCCTGACTGCAGATGCGCATTCAGCTGTGTTGTCTGTCTCCTGCAAGCAGTGATCCTTTCCCTTCTCAGAAGCCGGTTTGGGCAGAAATTGTAAACTTACAACTTCCGCCTGAGCCGGCTGCTATGAATAGGGAAGATCGCCGCACTCACAGGCCTCAGAACAGAGTGGGCTGCAGGAGCCATGGCCCCACAAAAATCTGAGCCAGAAAATTAAATTAGCCTTCTGGCCACCAGCAACAACTCTTCCCCACTCTTCTACCAGCATGAAGACGACATTGGACCCCAACTCGATCCGAAGAAGAAAGAATGCCACTATGCTAGAAGAAAGACCATCACGCCCCCTCCTGCAATCAGAAGCCACATTGATTTCCTGTCCTGCTCCCCTTCCCAGCAGTCATGAGTAGGAAGGGCAGCATGGCTGGGGTTGGGCTTTGAAGAAGGAGTATCATCCTTCTCCCCCCTGCAGGCAGGAGAGGCATGACCAGCCAAGATTGGAGCAGCAGTATCAACTTTCCACAGCACTTGGGAGCAGGAGAAACAGCAGAAGCCCTCAGGGCCAGAAGATCAGCCCCAGGCAGTGAGGAGGAGCAGTGGGCCTAGCCGCTTTAAGAGGCAGAGTCTGGTGGGCTGTGGGAGGTTGCTGCTCCTAACTTTGCCTTCAGAGAGGGAAACAAGTAACAAAAGCATAGGTGTATGTGTATTTGAATAAGTATTTGAGAATGTGCATGTGTTTGAGCATGTATGTGCTTGTGTGTGTCTGCATGTGAATGAATGTGTGCATGACAGTGTGTATGTGCAAGAACGTGTGTGTCAAAGAAAGCATGTGTATGTATGTGAGAAGAGAAAGTTCGTGAGCAATAAACAACCCTTCTCATCACCCGCTAATCAACAACAATTTAAGGACATCTGGAAATCAAAATTTCCCAAGTATGTAGAGTGGAGGATTATTTAATCCTTATTAATTTTAATTATTGGATTTTATGTGATATATCTGCTGTTTTGAAAGTTTATATTGTTGTTTGGGAAACTTTTAAAGCATATTATATGTATTTTTAATTAATGGTTGTTCCTTTCTTCAGCTGCTTGAAATACTCTTCATATTAGTATGGTTTTACTATTGTGATTTTTTATTTCTTGACTTTATTGTTTAATGCTTTCTGAGGAATGGGGGTGATTCTGTTTTCCCATTGTTGCACTGCAACAGAGTTTGGCTTGTTGCGATTTCCACTTCGGGTTTTTGTCTGCATGTTTCTACTTAAATTTTATGGCTTATTTTTTCTGTATGTGTGTGTATATGTGTGTGTATTTCTTTATGTTTGGAAGAAAGAGAGTGGAAGGGTTTTGTGTGTGTGTGGATGTATGTGTTTGTGTCCAGCAGAAAGTGAGAGAATGGAAAGGTTGTATGTGTCTGTGTGCATCTTTGACTGAGAGAGTGTGGAAGGATTGTGTGTGGATGTTTTTGTCTGGGAGAGAGAGGGGAAGGGTTTTGTGTATGTTTTTGTCTGGGAGAGAGTGGAAATGGTTGTGTGTATCTGTGTCAGGGAGAGAGAGAGTGAATGTAAGGGTTGTGTGTGTGTTTGTGTCTGGAAGAAAGAGAGAGAGGAAGGATTGCATGTGTATGTGTCTGTAGAGAGAGAGAGAGAGAGAGAGAGTGAAAGTAAATGTCTGTGTGCGCATCTGACTCCGGGAGAGATAATTTATTTATTTATTAAAATTTCTATACTGGTATTTGGTAAAATCCGTCATATCGGTTTACAAATTTACATAAAAACAAATAAAATTAAACATCAAACATTTACAATTGGTAAAATAACAATTCTAATAGGTTAGACTTCATACAATTCTTGTAATAATGGCCTAATAATAAGACCTCTGAATATTATTATTATTATTATTTTTAATTTTTATATACCGAAATTCTTGTAGAGACTACAAATCACTCCGGTTTACATAAAACGAAAACGAAAAACTGCCCAACAGAGAGAGGGGCTTTACATAAAACAGTAGAACCGATGGAACAATATAACTAGATGACAATTAACATATTAAACATAGTGATAAATAAATATTATAGTTTAACATAGTAATAAATAAAAATTATATTATATGATATAATCTATACAGTTTAACTAATTAAAGTAGAATAATGGCATATAAACAATGCGAAATATATATACTAAAGTAAAATGAATTTTTGAGCTCAAAGATTGTTGTCCAGTTGCAGAGTCCTGAAAGAAGGACTTGGTGCGGTGTCCATAAATAGGGGATACTAAACATTAACACAATGACCAGCTCTATGATGTTTCATTTCAGCTATTAGCTCTTTTTTTTTTTTTTTCCACACATTGCTATCACCATCATGAAACACTTGTTGGAAAAGCCACGTTTTAACTTTTTTTTTTAAATATCATTCTATTTGATTCTAACCGAATGTCTACTGGTAGTTTATTCCAGATTTTTGGTGCAGCAAGTGACAATGCTCTTTCCCTTACTGATGTCAACTTTGCAGAAATTATTGAGGGGATGGACAGCAAGCCTTTATTGGCAGATCTTAAAATCTCTTTGGGGGGTATGTACCTTATTGTTTTTGGGAGAGAGAGAAGGACTGGAAGGATTTTGTGTGCGTCTTTGGGGAAGGAAGAGAGAGACACACAGTGGAAAGGTTGTTCGTATGTGTGTTTATATCTGGGAGAGAAAGCACGGAAGGATTTTCTGTGTTTGTGTCTTTAGGAGAGAGAGACAGAGGGGGAAAGGTTGTGTGTCTGGGAGAGAGTGTGGACGAGTTTTGTCTGTGTGTTTTTGTCTGAGACAGAGAGAGTGGAAGGGCTTTGTGTGTGTCTATATGGGAGAAAGAGAGTGGAAGAATTGTGTGTATGTATCTGGAAGGACTGTGTGTGTGTGTGTATGTGTGTCTTTGTGTCTGGGAGAGAGAGTATGGAAGGGGTGTCTGTGTGAGAGAGAGAAAGAGAGAGGAAGGTGTGTGTGTGTGTGTGTGTGTGTGTGTGTGTGTGTGTGCATGTGTCTTTGTGCCTTGGAGAGAGAGAGAGTTAGCCTTTTCTTTTGGGGACAGCCTTCCACCCCTCCCAAGCTCATGAAAGGTATGGCGGCTCTCTGCTACTGTGAATTATGGTGTTTTGGCTCCTGATTTGTAAAAGGTTGGACACCCTTACTCTAGAGTCTTCTCTGATTGATATGTTATCCTCGTAAAATAGTCAAAAGGATCCAGTATCAGAGACTTAAAACTTGGCTCCACAAACAGTGCCTGCCTCTCTGAGGAAGCTTGTGTTTTTCTCCCTTGCTGCCCCTGTTTCTCTCTCTCTCTCTGGGGAAATCATAATGTGGGAGGAACATCTGGAATGCCCAATGCCTTATTAAGGTTATGATACAGGAAGACCTACAGCCATGAGCATTCAGAAAGTGTAAACTTAATCAGGAGAGGTGCTTTGTGAAGCCTGATGATCTTCTTGAATTTGAAGGAATAGAAGGGAAAATGCTCAGCCTAGAAACATAGAAATGACGGCAGAAGAAGACCAAATGGCCCACCCAGTCTGCCCAGCAAGTTTTGCACTTTTTTTTTTCTCATTCTTATCTGTTACTCTTGGCTCTTAGTAACCTTTTGATTCTATTTCCCTTCCACCCCCACCATTAATGTAGAGAGCAGTGTTGGAACTGCCTCTAAGTGAAATATCTAACTTAATTAGTTAGGGGTAGTAACCGCCGCAATAAGCAAGCTACACCCATGCTTATTTGTTTACCCAGACTAAATAATTCAGACCTTGTTGGTGGTTGTCTGTATATAGATTGACTTTTCTTCATTCCCCCTGCCTTTGAAGAAGAGAGTTATGCTGGATATGCATTGAAAGTGAAGTATCTGACTTTCTCCTCTGCCGTTGAAGCAGAGAGTTATGCTGAATATGCATTAAAAGTGAAGTATCTGACTTTCTCCCCTGCCGTAGAAGCAGAGAGTTATGCTGAATATGCATTGAAAGTGAAGTATCTTTCTCCCCTGCTGTTGAAGCAGAGAGCTATGCTGGATATGTATTGAGAGTGAAGTATCTGACTTTCTACCCTGCCGTTGAAGCAGAGGGTTATGCTGAATATGCATTGAAGTGAACTATGAGACTTTCTCCCCTGCCGTTGAAGCAGAGAGCTATGCTGGATATGCATTGAGAGTGAAGTATCTGACTTTCTACCCTGCCGTTGAAGCAGAGGGTTTATGCTGAATATGCATTGAAGTGAACTATGAGACTTTCTCCCCTGCCGTTGAAGCAGAGAGCTATGCTGGATATGCATTGAAAGTGAAGTACCAGGCTTATTTGGTTTGGGGTAGTAACCGCCGTAACAAGCAAGCTACTCCCCGCTTTTTTGTGAATGCAAATCTTTTTCCACGTTTCCTCTTGCCGTTGAAGCTTAGAGCAATGTTGGAGTCGCATTAACCGTGTGCATGTTTATTGAATAAGGGTATTATCACCAGGCAGTAACCGTCATTCCCGTGAGCCACCCACTCTTCATTCACATCCTCTAGACTTTATGGATGCATTTTATCTGGTGTAGAAACCTACACCAGATAAAATGCAACATGATAAGCCCCGGGGAACAGCTCAGCCTTGGCCCAAAGTAGTCAAAAATAGACATATATCCAAAGGGTTTAAAAGCCCTTAGTCATAATTTGAAAACTTTTGAACCAATGGTGTATTTAGGACCTCACTATGTGGCCTGCTTGCCTAAAATGAGACCCAGACGTCCTATGACTTCAACTCTTGGTTTGGCTGCTGATCTAGTGCACTCCCCGATAGGAACTAATGCATAGTTCTTGATTGTTTGGAGTGCTGCTTTTCAAATCTCATTTAAACTATATAGTCTTTGATCCTTTTATGTCTTAAATATGGTAAGGACAACAGTTCCAAATCTTGTGGTGTGATGTGATAAAAAGGCAATAGCTGGAAAATAACCACAAACTGTTTAAATGTTTGGAATAAACTTGACCCTGGTAAAAAGTAGAGTAATTATCTAGAGGAAATAAAATGTAAGCCATAAAACATTAATTAAGGCAGACAAAACTACAGGCTATATTGGCATGATTTACTGCATTACAGTCTAATGCATTGCATGGTTTTAGTGCTATTTTATGATTTCATATATAACTTATTAGGATATTATAAAGACTCATTTCATCTCAGGGTTACTGTGAGCGATATGTCATCAGCAGACATCTCTGATGAAATTATAGGGTTTTAATACCTGGCAGCATTTGTACTTTAATATGTATAATTTATCATTTTCAACCATTTCTGGAGATTTGAAACAGCAGCATTAAATATAAATGAAAAGTAGAGCCATGCTTCATCCTGTATACTATCACCTGTCTTTGTTTTTATTTTTCTGGAGGGAAAGGGGAGGGTAAAATTAGTAGTAAAAATATTATCCTGGTTGTATTTTTATTCCATCATGCTGAAAGCTTTCATTTTCATATCACATACTAGCATAGTTAATGACAGCAGGATCCCTCATATTTCTCGCTGCCCTTTTTCAGCAGATGCTGAAAGATGGTGTGATGCCAGGCTATGATTCTTTGAGAGGCAGAAATTTAGGTCCTCCCCTGTTCTAAGGGCAGAATTTCAGATCCATGGTCCAACTCATTATTTATCCCTACAGTAAAGAAAAGAAAGTATCTTAAAAACTAGAGAGGTTGGTAAGACAGTGGAGAAATACAAAGGGCTGAATGAGATCCTAGGCTGTGATATGGACGCGGATTATTTGGTATCGAAACTATGTGCCTGCATAAGAGATGAGCTAGGTCAGGAGTGTACTTTGGGAAATCTTATACAAAAATGGAATTCCATTCTTCAGGTTAATGTGGATGCTAAACTTGGAAGCATACGTAGAAAGCCTCTCAAATAATTTCAATTGGTTGCAAACGTCTGGAATTATTTAAAATGTCACATCGTATGCATCATGTGCCTGTTTTCTTATGCAAATTTAGTAACGTTAGTTCACTGTGCTGGAGAGGATGTGGGCAAGTAGGCAGTTATATACATATGTGGTGGGAATGCTGTGAAGTACACAATTTCTGGTCACAGGTATTAGAAATCAATCATTTCTAATATGTGGAGGAGAAGGATATTATTACATACAGTACATAGTGCGAATGATCAAAGGTACTGTAAATCATATCTAATATATTTAGGAGAAACATTTATTAGACCTGCTGCTTGTCTTCTGGGATTGTGCAAAGATAGATCTCACATGGCGGGATCTAGGAAATTTATTAAGCAACCATAACATGCAGCTTGCTTAACTTTTGCACATACTGTATGTGGAAAAACTCCCCTCAAATTGTATGTTGGGAGAATAAAATGGCAGATATTGCAATATTAGAACAGCTAATTTGTGCACTAAAAGATCAGATATAGATATATATATATATATATATATATATATATATATATAAAGATATTCGGCTGTTGTACTGGGATTTGAGGGGGAGATAATAATTGATTTGTATTCTTCTGGTTCCTTAGGGAGCTTTTGGATTGTTCTAGTTCCTTTATAGTCAATATAATAATGATCACTCTTCTTTATCTGAGATGTTTGCTTATACTCTGTGCCTGGTTTAAAATAAAATAATAAAAAAAAACCAAAACCAAAATTCACATGGCTCTAGATGACAACCAAAACAAATTAGCAGGGGGACAGTCCCCCTCCAACCATCACTCCACTTTCATCCTCCTGCATTCCATTTGATCCCCTCTTTCATCCTCCACACCAAACTCTTAATCTCTTCCCTTCCAGCTGATACCCTATTGCATCTGTAGGCTCCTCTCATCTTCTCATCCAATCCTCTCACACTTCCAGCCCTTTTTGTATCCTCTCAACTGATTCCCTCTCAACCCCAAGGCCTTCTTATAACCCCCCAAACTAATCCTGTCATCCCTTCCCTCTCATCCCCTATTACCCTCCCTCTCACACCTCGTAGCCTCACTTCCTCCTGTTCTCGCAAATCCTCCAACTGATTCCTTCTCATCCCTGCTCTTCTCTTATGTACTCCGGTCAAACGTATGTCATTCCCCGTCTCACCCGCCACAGCCCATCTTGCCCTTCCTAAACACCATCTCCCATGGACCCCCCTTCTGAAACCCTTGCCAGCCAATCCAGTCCTCAAGCCCATCCTGCATTTGATTTATCCCTTCAAACAGCCTCTCTTCCCAACATCTCTCTGACTAGGTTAGTGGCAACATTTTCTTTTGGGCCCTAGGCCAATGATGGATGACAACTTGTGGGAAGAGAAGGCAGGCAGATGACAGGAACAATAATATTCTTTTGGTTAGGTTCAGTAATAAATGAGAAAAGAGGAGCAGTGGCATTCTTCACCTTACCCGTACACACTCAGCTCTCCCCTTCCCTTATGACTGGTCACAAACTGGACGGTGACTTGTAAGCAACAGTGGCAATAGTAATTTAAGTCAGTGTGGAGCCTCTGAGCCACGGCAAGCTAACAGGCCCTGAAATAGCCCCAATTGATCCTTGCACAGGGCTTCCTGTTACCTCAGAAACTCATGCAAAGGTGGGACATTGCAGGGTCTGTGAGTACAGCCTGGCTCATTGGCCAAGTTGACTTACATTACTAACGAGGCTGCTGCTACTGGTGCCTGAAGAGTTCTGCTGTTGGAAGCACTTGTGACCCCCACCTGAAGGTTTTGTGACCCCTTTGGGGTCATGACCTACAATTTGGGAAGCCTTGCACTAACCAATTTAATTTGTATATGGAATAAAAGATAAATTTGATCAAGTTAAAATTTTGATTTAAGGCTAAAAGTTATGTTTCCTGGTTCCAAGATATCAGAGTAACACCACATTCAGGATGTGTATTCTGGAATTTTGAGGCACATCCTGGGCACTGAAAGCAATTGGTCTTTCACCATGCACTAAAATCCTTTAATTCACATAATTGTGTGCTTTTGACCTCTTGATGCAAGTATCATGAGGCACTAAAAGCAAGGCAGATTTAGCAATGCCTGATGACATTCAATGCTCTTTAGCTTCACTGAAGTTTTCAAGTGATACAACAGGGCTGGACAAAATCGGGCATCAGGTTGCTTAGGAATTATCTCATGGCACCCAGAATTTGACATTGTTTCCTGGCCCAATTTTAATTACCAGTGAAAATCCAGTTACAGGAGGAGGAAGTTGGGTTGGGCTCAGGGGCCTCTCTCTTTCTCAATTTCTAGACTTCTCCATGCCTTCCCCCCCCCCCTGACTCCCCCCCCCCAATCCAGCTAGTCCCTGGACCTCTTCTTCTCCATCTTCCCCCCTCCTGGATCTCTAAACCTCTCTACCGATGCTCTCTAGCCTGCAGGAGAGCAGTGCTTCATACTATATGTATCAGGTTCCTATGCTGGCTAGGTTCAGTTTCACGGTTTGAACTTCACGGTGCCTTGTAGTCCCACAAGACCTGTCAGCACTGTTAAAACTGCTCCTAGTTGGTGAAGGAGACCTATACAGGTATGAAGGTCACTCACATCCTGCCAGTCAGAGAAAATCAGGGGAAAGAGGTCCAGGGATCAGAGGAAAGCATGCACTGATAAACACCAGGAATGATGGAAAGACTGGTAAATTCATATGGAGTGGGCTGCAGGGATAGAGAGGTTGATTGTGCAGTGGTTCTCAACCTTTCTTCTGTGGGGGACACACACCCGACAAATGGTTCTCACATGTGTGACACAGTGAACACATGACCATCATGGGGCTAAATGTAAACATACAATCTGTATCCACAGGAACCCCCCTGACCCCCAACAATGGATGCAGAGCAGAACTAGGACATTCCTTGTACAACATGCCATGCAAAAAAAGATATTCTGGTGTCATCTCAGTAACAGCGACACAAACTCCCTCTACTACCAGGCACAATAGCCCTCCTTATGAAAAAGCAGTAAGTTACCTCAATGCATGTCCTATTGAGAAAACACAACAAATAAAATGGATACAAAAGCCTACATAATAGTAAAATACCTCACCTTGGTCTCACTAACAGAAAACACATCTTCACCAAATCTAGAAAGACCACATATTACAAATATGGAGACAGAAACTAGAATAGAAACTCAAAAAAGTCACTCTGCATGCAGTGCAAACCTGGAGAACTGGAAACAGAAATATAGCACCTAACACAATCCCAGGACTTACAAGAATGCACACAAACTATTCTGCACTAAGTTACACCTGTATTATGGAACACACTTAAACAGTAACAACCCTACTTATGAAAAAGCAATACTACAAATATTAAACCTGGCCCAAAATATCAAACACCTCTTATTAGGAAAACAGAATAAGCCACCCCTCATATAGATCCTTATATAGAAACTACAAGCTTGCAGAATACCCTTACCTTGATTACACATGCAGAACACAAAAAGACCCTTACCAAATACAGAATAAAGTGACCATAAAGTTAATGTTTTTGTTTTTCCATTGTTCACTGCAAACAAAGTTTGGCTTCTTGATGTTTTCAGTTCAGTATTTGTTTGCACATTTCTATTTATACATTCCTCAAGAAATATAAAATAATAGTTGTAAAACTATATTAATAAACATAGTGCATGCTTCAAAACAACTGATGAACAAAATAATATCCAAA
The DNA here is from genome assembly GCF_901001135.1 of Rhinatrema bivittatum. Taxonomy (NCBI): domain Eukaryota; kingdom Metazoa; phylum Chordata; class Amphibia; order Gymnophiona; family Rhinatrematidae; genus Rhinatrema; species Rhinatrema bivittatum. The sequence goes on from NC_042616.1 coordinate 490,148,327, forward strand.
AATTATAAACTCATACAAATTATTAAAAATCTACCAAACACCAATAAAATATTTCAAAACAGCAGACATATCACATACTACCCAATAATTAAAATGGCAGTCAATTAAGAAAAATGAACTTAAAAAGCAAACAACTTACTGTCTCCAGCAACTCTCATACTCCTTTCTCTTGTAGGCCAGTAGCACACACCAGAAGCAACTAGGACTGCTGAAGCTCTGTCATAGTCCCCTTCCTTAAGGCCCAAGACCAGTCTCTGTCTCTTACACATACACACACATACCAGTCACACCTCCACGACCAGTTTCTGTCTATCACACAGCAGTCATCTCCCCAACCAGTCTCTCACTCACACACAAGTCACCTCCCTGACCCATCTTTTTCTCCATCACATACATGCTCTCTCTCTCACTTAACATAAGAACATAAGCCTTGCCATACTGGGTCAGACCAAAAGTCCATCAAGCCCAGTATCCTGTTTCCAACAATGGCCAATCCAGGTCACAAGTACCTGGATTGGCCACTGGATTTCTCAACTTTTCCTTAATAATGGTTAATGGACTTTTCCTCCAGGAACCTGTCCAAACCTTTTTTAAATGCAGCTACACTAATATCTTTCACCACATTCTCTCGCAACAAATTCCAGAGCTTAATGAATGTACTACCTAGTAACTTAATTGTCTGTCCCCTGATCTTTATACTTTTTGAATGAGCAAACAACTGATTAAAGTTTACTTGTTCCATTGCATTCATAATTTTATAGACCTCTATCATATCTCCCCTCAGCCATCTCTTCTCCAAGCTGAAGAATTCTAACTTCTTTAGCCTTTCTTCATAGGGGAATTGTTCCATCCCCTTTATCATTGCGTTATCTTTTTCTGTACCTTTTCTAATTCAGCTATATCTTTATTGAGACGTTGTGACCAGAACTGCACAAAATACTTTAGACGAGGTCCCACCATGGAGCGATACAGAGGCATTAGGATATTCCCGGTTTTATTCTCCATTCCTTTCCTAATAATCCCTCTTTTCTCTTTGCCTTCCTTATCAATGCTTTGCATCTGACTTGCAGGGCTTATGTTGTTTCCTATTTTCTTCATTTGGATCCCTTTTTCATTTAACGAAATATATTCTCTTAGGTATTACAACCTGTCTCACCTCACCTTTTAACCATGACGATAGTCATTTAGCTTTTCTTCCACCTTTCATAATGCATGGAATATATCTGTCTGGACTTCCAAGATGGTATTTTTAAACAACGTCCATGCCTAAGCTATACTCTTAACCTTTGCAGCTGACCCTCTCAGTTTTTTTCCCAACCATTTTCCTCATTTTATCATAGCCACCTTTTTGAAAATTAAATGCTGTCGCAGTAGGTTTCTTTCATGCGCTCCCTCTAGTTATTAAGTCAAACTTGATCATGTTGTGATCACTATTGCCACTTACACACACACACACACACACACACACACATACACTGGCTCACTCTCACTCACTCCCCCCCCTGAGCAGAAATGGGAACTACAGCAGCTTCCTCCTCCAGCCTCTGCGGACCAAGAAAGAATCCCATCAGCCATGGGGACTAACACTGCTGTCTCCAGTTGAGGATCATCAGCTGCTTTTCTGCACTGCTCCTTGGGCTGATGCTGCAACTACTTTTGAATGCAGCATGGCCTTTTCTTCTTTCCACATTCCCCACTACACATCACTTCCTCTTCCGGGCTGCAGGAAGACGATAAGGCCATACTGCAATTGCCAGCTCCCACTGACACCGCTGCCATTCCCGTTCAGGCTGCAGCCAGCTGACAGCCTGGGTGGCAATGGAAGCAGTGGAAGGATGTCTGCCTCTCTCGCTGAGGAGAGAAGAGCAGCTGGGCCAGCAGGAGCACGACACACCTGTTGAGCATCATTGGATTAGTGTATGTAGGGCATAGGTGATGGCATCAGGGGAATGGAGAGGTTGTTGAGTGCATGAAGGGGAATGTATGAGCCCACCAAGGGGAAGAATAGAAGGTTGCAGTGGAAGTGTGTTAGGGGAATGGAAAGGTTGATGAGTGCACAGAATAATAGCCAGGTACATTTGGGGGTGTTTGGGAGAAAGCATTAGTGGCTGGATAAGGGGTAGTTGAGTGTATCGGGAGGGGGGGGGGAGTAGGAGTGAAGGGTGAAAACTGCTCAGGCCTGCAACTGAACGTGAGTATTAAATCTGAATAAAGCAAGAAAATAGCAAATATCTGCTCCATTTTCTAGGTAGAATAACTTTTTACTTTTAAAGTTAATGCTCATTGTAAGTCAATTTCTAACTTCAGGCCTTCACTTTTCTGCATATGACATTGTCAGACAACGGCCTAGTAATCCTATGACTATCAGCACAGAAAGAACACAGCTTGAAGTTTGTTTGTTATATTTCCTGTTTGGTAACTGGAAAGGAAAATTGGATGCAATCAGCTAACAAGGCAGATGTGATCTGGGTTTCATAAAGCAATACTCACATGTATCCTTAAGGGCTCAGGTTCACAAAGTGAATTTAGAAGACTTTATGAACATTTTAATGAATACATAACCTTTCATAAGTCATTGTTACACACAGTGTGACTGATGCACTAATAGCATGCTAGAAATTAGTATATTTTTAGTGTTGGGTTTATCATGAGATTTACTACTATCTTATTTATTTATATTCACTTTTCAGCACTTCAAAGTGGAATACATTCAGCTATTATAGGTAGTTCCCTATCCCCAGAGAGCTTGCAATCTTGGCCCTAGATTCATCATTTTGCTATAAATATATTGAAAATAGCGCCTGCAATAAAAAAAAGAGGCGTGGTTAGGCAAATTTTCCTGATACCGCATTACATAGGTATTTACCGCAACGCTCGATACATTTATCGCACCACGTATTATTTTCACCGCGCACTGAGTAATCTACCGCAGTCTTGTTACTAGCCGAAAAGGTTTTTATTGCGATTTGGGCTGCTGGAGAGAGAGAGAGAAAACGCCTCTACCTAGCTTGATTGCAGCTAGGTAAATAGTGCATCAAGCTAAGTAGAGAGAACATGGTAAAATCTACTCTTCTTTTACCTTTCATCACTCCAAATCACATTAAATCCTCCCTGATGGTAACTGTGCTGTTCATATGTATGGCTGTGCAAATAAAACTGCCCCCCCAAAACCCATCTCACCCCAAGTTCATAATGCCCACTCTTACAGTGGTATAAAAAGTTCAATTATATGTGAGCCTCCACAGAGGCTCTCTCTCTCTCTTCTCTCCCCCTCTCTGAACTGGCATTTGCAATAAATACCATTTTGGACCGTAACACACAGAAAAAAGGTGAGTTATTTACAGCATTAAAACCTACATCGCTGTGTGTTACTTTATCGCACGCCACATTAACCAACCCTCATTTCCATTTACTCCGCCCAAACTCCTCCCATTCAAATACAAATTTTTACATTTGCATACGCATTTCAAGATGCCGTATTTATTGCATGCGAGAACGTCCTAATGCATTTTGATAAATGACCCTTTAAGTTTGTAACTGAGGCAATGGAGGGTAAAAGTGACTTGTCCAAGGTCACAAGGAGCAGCGGTGGGATTTGAACCCTGTTTTGTAGCCCACTGCTCTAACCAATTGGCCACTCCTCCACTCTCTACTAATGTAGAAACTAATTTATTTCTTAGACTTGATATACCATCTTACTCCAAACAATCACAAGATGGTTACAATATTCTGCTAAACAATAAAATCAGATACAGCATCAAATATAATACTAACGCTTAAATCCCTTCTCTACCCTTCTATAGTAATACCCCTCCCTCCTCATACTTTCTCTTGCTTTCACCGCCACAATAAACAAAGTATAATGTTCAAAATTCCCCCATCTTAACACCCTCGCAATTTGATATCCATAATGCATGAATGCTACAAAAAGTGCACAAAGTATAGTACTCAAATTAGTACATAGGCCTAAAGTTAAATTAAAATAAAATCCCACCAATGCCCTCCCTCTCCCGATGCAAATAATCCTTCTCTCAACCTCCTTATTGAGAAAAACATGATGCACCCCAATCACAAAGTCAGCAAACAACTGAAGGACCTCATTTACCAATTCCCCCTCAATCAACCAAAAAAAGAACCCCTTACACCTCCAAATGGTCTTTCAGCCCCAAGAGCTCCACCAAAAGCTAATGTTGAGCCAGCAGGAGAGACAGCTTACTGCTTACTGGCCCAGCACCCAGCAAGTCCCTAGCCCTGCCTAGAGGAGGCCTCCAGTTTGAAGCCCCTGTAAGGAGAGGCTAGAGTGTCACTACGCACCGGGCTAATAAAAGGTAAGGCTGTCTCCAACTGCTGGTTTGACTTTAAGAACTTTTGCGAGGAGAGAGAGAGGGTTTATTCAGGGAAGGTTCTATTTTTGGTTGGTTGCGGGTGGGTGGGAGTTCTTGTTTTGCCAAATTAGGCAGGCAGAAAGGTCTTATTTTTTGCAGATCAGATGGATAGGAAGGTTCTTTTTTTAACTGATCAGGATTGGGAGTTGGGGCTCGGGGGCAAGGGAGGGATTCTATTTTTGGTAAATTGGGCTGGAGGGATGAGGAGCTTTATTTTGCTGTTGATTGCAGTGGTGGAAGGGGTCTTTTTTAGTAGATTTGAGGGTGAAAAGGTTATTTTTTAGTAGATTGGGTGGATAGGAGGGAGCTCAGGATGTGGGGATTCGTTTTCTGGTTGATTGGGGGAGATGTGGGGGCCTTATGCTTTTGTGGCTCAGGGGTGGGGGGGATCTTTCTTAGCATCAGGTTGGTGAAAAAGTGGATCAGGAGGAGGGGCATTTAAAAAATGTTTCATTTAGTTCGTGGGGGTGGGGATCAAGGACATGGCCTCCTCCTGGACCCTGAGGGCAGCTAAATATCAAATGCTAAAAGGTGTTTTAAATTTAGCTTCTGCTCTGCAGGGGGGGTCTTTGTACATAGAAAACTAATGCGATCATTAACAATCTCAGGCCTATGCAATATAGTGCGCTCAGCTGAACACACAGCTTTACACGCGTTTTTGATGCACGGTTTGGACGCGCGTCCCAAATCCATCATGCAATAAGTGGATTAGTGCGTTCAAAATGCGGGTCCAAACCAGCGCGTAGCTAATAGCGCTCATCACATGTAAATTCATGTTGATGAGGCTATTAGCTATTACTCCCCAATGCAAAATAAAAAAAAGTGTGCACCTGACGCACACATTTTTATTCCCAAAAATTAACACCTGCCCCAGAGCAGACGTTAATTCTTCAGAAGCCCCAAAGATTTACAGAAAAGCAGAAAATACTGCTTCTCTGTAATACTGTGGTAATATGAAGTCGGAGGAACCGAAAAAAAGGAGAATCATAAAGAAAAAAAAAGTGTCACCGGAAGTCAGGTTTGGCATGCAGACGCTCAATTAACAAGCGTCCATTTTCCTAACCCGTGGCTGTGCACAGGTTAGGGAAACAGATGCTCGTAAAATTGAGCGCCTGGTTTCCTAATCCTCTGACAGCCACCTTTCCTGGGCACCCGATGCCGAGGAGGTGCTAGGGATGCAAAATTTTCCCAATTGCCTCTTTTTTACCATGGCAGCCATTTAAATATTAAATTGGGTGCACAAGAGGCGGATTGGCGTGCGTGATGCGCACCGATATTGCACTGGCCTATGTACATGTTTGCATATTACAGCAGGTTAACATTTAATGCATTGGTATTTGAGCTAAACATTGCTGTATAAAATAAAAATGTCAGGGGCTTTTGTACATAGCACATTTAATATGTTTGCAAATGAAGTTTAGTGCGCACATTAATTTGGAAACACCTTTAGTACCTTAGCCCAATGACCCTACAGTAGCTTATTAAGTAGATTAATTGTTTTTATGCATCATTGGAGTGATCCTCAAATTCTGCCTCTTGCTACAGGAAGATTCTGCTACCATTACCATTTTGAAGTCCCCAGGTTTAATTACATCACATCTACTCTGCTATGACTCATTACAAGGCATGACATTTTCTGACTATTGGAGCTAAAAGCAAATACAAAATAAAAAGCCCAGTGCAGTGATTAAGTTCTGACAGCAAGTAGGAACCATAAATTTGCTGCACAGACGTTTCCAGTAAGTATCCAGGAATACAAATCTAAATGGCTGTTCTTAGGCATCAAATTACAAATGAAGGAGACTTTTTAATTCATTTAACAGTTTCTTTAGATATAAAAATCTTCAAGATAGAATAAGACAACCTATCAAGCAATAATATCCAAGTACTCATTGCTAAAATGGCATGCAGTCAAAACTTTCCAATCTCTTGGTCCTGGTTGACATTCACAAAGTTTAGTTGTTCTTCTGCACCCCCATCTCCCCCACCAGATGAACATGCAGCATGTCACCATACTCTACACCTGCTCTTGTGTGAATGAGAAAAGCCATTTATAAATATAGCTCAAGGCACCTCAAACAGATGTAGAGAAAAGAGGAAAGAAAGGGAAAGAACTACATATTAGCAACAAGCATTTCCCAACCTTCACAAGATTGCTTTGTGTCATGTGCTCATTTCCCAAAGGGAGCGGAAAGGTATGCCCGAAAAAAATAATTATTTATCTATATATGGAAAGAGAGAGAGGGAGAGAGACTGTTCACTCTTAAGTTGTTAAAACACAATACATACCATACCCTACTCTTAACTTTACTTCTTAGAGCCAGGAGAAATTAACACAGCTGCTATGAAAGCTGCGTGCGTTGATATGTTATGCAGAGATGAGACATAATATTGCAGTGATCATGATGATATAATGCAATGGCTTGATGAAAAAAAAAAATTCTGGACACACAAAATACACGCACAATAGACACGCTCCGGGCTGACTTCACCCCTTGCTATTGTGCGTACAGAATTCTTTTTTTTTTTCAATCAAGCCATTGAATTACATGACCCAAAGCGGGATAAAATGGATGCTCGCTGCAGTTCTGGGCACCCGATGCATTGGAGTGCCAGGGACACACAATTCTTTCCTATAGCACATCATTTTTACCGCAGCAGCTCATTTAAATATTGCCATTGAGCATGCAGGAGACGTGGCAGTGCGCGCGTTATGGAAACGGGCACTTTTGACACGCGTCTTATTGCAACAGCCCATCTCCCTGAGTAAATGGGAGCTTCTGTGGGTGGAGGACGAGAGCAACCGGGTTCCCAATGTGAAAGTCCCTTTTGGAAGCTGCTTCCACCATCTGTGACCACTGTACAAACTCTATCCATACGCTGAGAAGGAAAGTCTGATTACTGTGCATTCTCACACAAACTTCATGGGTACTTTTACCCGCCAGCTTTACACCAGTTTTCAAAAGGAAAGTCTGAAGAAAAAGTACTCACAGAGATTTGCACCTGCTCTTTCAGTAGATAACTTTTTCTGAGAAAACAACGCTGATAGTTTTGAAATTTCAGAACCACGCGCTGTTTTCCTTTGCAACCTAGCCTCGCCATTGAGCCCACCTACTTTTCCTGTAGGTAAAAATACACACATTTTTGATCCCTGTACATGCTTTTTGCTGCACACAGGGTACGTGATTTTCTGACAGCCCTTTTTTACCCTGGTAAATGGCTTTTGAAAATTGCCCTCTATGACAACTGGTTAAGCAAGCAATCTCAAATCAACAGGATGTCGACCACTAGCAATATTGATTTCTAGGTGGGGGAGGTCTAGAGCTGGTCACGTTTACTACCCAGGAGACATACCTCATTTACAATATTGATTTAACGAAAAGTCTGCATCGACAGTATCACAGTGCATCTTTCTAAAGTCTGCCCGTTCATACCGGTAGAGTGATGAGAAATTTAGGCTTTAGCGTGCCCATCGCCATTTGTTAAAAGGGCACAAGTGAGAAGCTGGTGCAGGGACTTCAGTGGCTCGACATAATACACCGAGACATTATAATGAACGAAGGGAATATTGAGTGAGGCACCCCTACCGGGTCTGGCCACTAGGGAGCCATCCATAGCCCTCAGTCCCTCCCACCTGGAGATTCTGATTGGATGACTCAGTGCTATTTAGCCCAGCCATTTTAAGACTCAGGGGTTTAGTTAGAGAGAGCAGCTGCAGACACAACCTTATTTTTTCCACACTCTGGCAGGGCTTCCCGGCCTTGCCCAAAGGAGTTTTCTTAGAGAAGAGGTACCTCACTGTGCACTCCCGGCCAGAGGGTCCTTCTTATAATTTACAGCGAGATAGACTTTTAAAGCCTGATACCCCCTTTGGGGCAAGGGGCTCTCTTCAGGGAACCAAAGACCTGTGAGTCTACTCTACTCATTAGGTAGGCAAGCACCAGTGAAGGGTCCTGCTGCGAGAGACAGCGAGGGCAGAGAAGCTATCCAGATTAAGACATGAAGCATTTTTTGGAGCTACAGAGCAGTGGGGATTTCAGTGCAGGATTAATAGCCTGGTCACCCAGATTTTTCTACCAGAGAAATCACTTGCAGTAACAGTAAAGGAAAATGAACAACTGAATCAAAAGGAAGATCGATCAAGAGAAGGAGATCCCATTCGGATTTCCACCCAAGGAATTAGCACAGGCTGGGTGCCCACGGGAAAGAAGATGTCTAAAAGGTAGGATATTTGCTAAGCAAAGGGGACCCCTCCACTAGGATTCCCACAGCACAGCCACTGGGAGAGTAAGCAAATTTACAATCACCATGGGCTCTACCCAGAAGTCTGTGATAAGGACACCTAACTACACAGAAAAAACCCCTGTAACTACAGCCAGATGTAGACTCATCATTTTGGACAATCAGTAAACTTTATTTAACACCCAGACCTGGTCCTGTCTGAGTTCTTACAGCCTCTCACATCACGAGAAGCACTTAAAGTACAGAATACACACTGGCAACCCTCTTTTCATTATCTGGGCCATAAGCGAGATCTTGCCCCCCCCCCCCCCCCCCCAGGGATTAAGAGTTAGCATGGGAGTGAGTGGTTAGCCGGAGTAGCCCCAGAAGAGATAAAGAAGATTGTGTGCTCTTGGAACTTAAAACACCCCACTAAGGGTTACACAAGTTTTGCTTAACTTTATGTTAACAGATTTCTACAGGCCTCAATTAACTTTTGTACAAATTAATTTGAAATAGATTTGAAGTGGCGTTTCAAATCCATTTTTCAGTAAAGTTAAATCAATGTTGCAGTTTTCATCTTAATATGCATTAATGACGACTTGTAATGGGCTCATTTTCACACTCTTGGAGATATCTTGTTCATACAATTTTTTTTATGTGGGTTGCCAGAAAGACAAGCATTTTTAAAGACACACAGAACACCATGTAAGCCAACTCCCACATTTCTCATGGACAGTCTCCTGTAGCCATACTGCATTATCCTAACTTCTAGAAATTTGCCTGAAACAAAACATGGTTCTCCATCATGACATCATTATCATCTGGATTCTGTACTCATTTCCACATATTCATGACTTAAAGCAACAAATATATGTAAGAAGCATAGGCCTTAAATATATTTTGAATTTGGTCTCTACAGACCTGTTTGGAGGTGGTTGTTTTATATAATTATAAATTTGCCCTCGTTTTCTTGCTTGATTTCCTTTTCATTCCTTTTCGCATATCCATGTTTGGTCTTTGCAACTCTTCCCTCATCTGCTCCTCCCACTTACAGAATCCAGATGATAATGATGTCATGAACCATGTTTTGTTTCAGGCAAATTTCTAGAAGTTAGGATAATGCAGTATGGCTGCAGGAGACTGTCCATGAGAAATGTGGGAGTTGGCTTACATGGTATTCTGTGTGTCTTTAAAAATGCTTTTCTTTCTGGCAACCCACATAAAATGTATGAACGGATATCTCCATGAGTGTGAAAATGAACCTTTATTAATGCATAATAAAGATGAAAACTAAATGGCATACCTAGCTATTACTTAGCACTTTTACTAACTTACAGAGCCTTGAACTACAGTACTGTATTTTGTTTTTAAAGCTCTGACATTTTAAAGTAGCAGTATCAAGAAAAGTTTTGGTTAAAAGGAAATGAAATGTAGAGCACCTTACATCCCCAAACTCTCATTATCTGAAAAGATTTATGGATTTTGGCCTGTGTTTCATTATCCGGAAAACTGTCTAATATCCAAACACTGGTTTGCTTCATCTTTTCTATTATCTGGAAAAACTCCCATTATCCAACATTTTTTAAATTATTTTTTTAAAACATAACATCCAGGAAAATACATGTTGTTTGGAAGCAGCACTAAATACCTCAAATATATCAAATAAGGCAAAGAGACAATCCATGTCTTAATACCAAGAAGATAATTTATCACAAAAAGGTACTAAGGAAATAGAACAGCAAAATAAAACTACAGCATAATAAATACATGTGGATTAGCTAATGCAAATCTCCTCCAGTGTCAAGGAGTTAAGGCAAGTAAAATAGAGGCAAAGGCTAAGGGAGCTGCATGCATTAGTCTACTACTCAGAAAAGCAGTTAACAGAAGGCTCATAAAAATTACATTCAGCACTCTGAAATTTAATTACATATTTGCAGGGAAAACTTAACCAGAATAAAGCTCCATATTATAATAATCCAAGCCTCCAAAGCAAAAACTGATTCCTTTTTCTTTTCTGTGGATTTCACCACATCGAAAATCTCTTACTTTAAAATGAAGAAATAATAATTATCTATATTGAAATGTTGAAAGAACAGTCTAAAAACCCAGCCCCTACTGAGAGTTGTCAGTAAAGCCAAATACTCCTCCAATTTCTCTAGCACTCCCATCAGATTATAAAAAAAAAAAAACCCAACCCAAAAGATAGATGTGAAGCCTGGGAAAGCATATCTCACGTCTTCTTAGGTGGAGGAAAATTATATGCTGCAGACACTGGAGGACTGGATGTCATAGGGAGTTTTAATACCTAAAACAAATATCTTCTAAACATGTCTAAAACAGGAACAGATAACATTTTGGGAAAATTAATAAAAACAAGGTGCAAACTCATGAAGGTTGGACAACTGGGGAGGGTGGGAGTGGGGAGGGGGGTTTCCTTTTCTCAAAAAAAAAAAAACACCAAATATTGTTAACCTGGATATATATGCTGTTATGTTTGTTACGGTTTATATATAAATAAAGTTTCAAAAAAAAAAAAAAAAACCAAGGTGCAGTGCCTCACCACATTTTCTAATAGCTCCAGTTTATTACGTAAATTTAAATTGTCTGACCAAGGAATATATTTTTTTTCAGGTTTGGATTCTAAATTGTCCTAGTGATTCTTAAAGTCCACCAACTCCACCTCCAAAGCTTTGCAATTACTTATTTTGTAGCTGATTCGACAATTGTAAAATCTGCTCAGAGAGGGACTTTTTCATACCTACAATGACTACCCAAACACTCTCCAAGTTAATCACCTTATGTTTCATAAGCACAGTCCTGGAAGGAAACTGGAGACACCGTCCCCCTCTGTAAGGCTCTTCCTAATACCAAAGACTAATCCAATGGTTCTTCCATTGGATTAGCTGCCAATATGCTACTCTCTGCTGCTATCTAAATACCCGTAGCCACACCAGGATTGTAGCGTGGTCCAGCTAAATGTGCTGCTGCTGCAAAAGCAATTTCTCCTCCTACTGTGCCAGACTGGTCAATCTCATTCCAAGCTACTGCCAGCATGATCTCCTATGGTTGGAGCTATTGGAGGAACCTGCGTCTCCAGGTTTAAGGTCGTCTCATGATCTGGAGAACCTGGAGACCATCCTTTCCTGCTGGTTTCCCTCAGGACCCGCTACCAGCGTCCATCATGGAAGTTGGTGCATTAGAGGCAGAAGAATCTGCTAAACCAACAATTAATGGAATCCCAGGATCCACAGAAAAGGCCCAGGCCCTTCCTTTGCTTTTCACCATAACGTGAAAGTAAAAGACATAGGAAAAACTTGTGATTAATTAGTCAGCTAAACAGAACACAGGCAAAGTGCAACTGCTGGGACTCTTCCATCTTGGATCCTCCCCATTACCTTATTTTTTATGTTTAAATTTGCTTATTAAGATTTCAACAAAACATACACAACTGGACACGACCGTGTAAATTCTTCAAGTGCCATGTCCATGATTCATTATCTTAAATTCTTCTAACAGAAAACTCCCATTATCCAGAAAAAGCCATTATCCGGCACAAGCCTGGTCCTAACCATTCCAAATAAAAGATGCTCTACTGTATATTCCATAGACTATGTGAAAATAATCAGTAAACGTCCCTTGTATATCACGTAGAACAGCCCACCAAAATTATACCAAATCTATATGAATTAGAATGGAAAATTAAAGTAAACGTAGGGGGAGAGTACTATATGTCCATGGCTACTGCTTTCACTTTGTGTGTCCGTGTCCCATTATAATTATCTTTCTCCTCTCTATTGACAGTTCATACAATGCCTTATTTTTTAATTTTTCTTTTGCAATTTAAAACTTTCCTCTAGGAGCAGCAGTGATGTAAAGCTTGGACTATGCAAAAATTAAAACATTCAAACACACTCAAAAAATCATCAGCTCAGTACTTATCTTAAAAATGTTGCTGCAGCGTTAGCTGAGCACTCGTTGCAGCTTAGTCAAGCTTTAATTATTCATTTAGAATGTGCCCGAGCCTACCCGTCGCCAGCCACATTTCGATAATTCTTCAGGGGAGAAATGTTGTAATGCTCCTTCTTGAGTTCAGCAAGGATAGCCTATGATCCCATTTGCAAGTAGAGGACCCCTGCATTGATCACACCTGCAGGTAGCTTATTCCAAATGCCAACTACTCTTTGTGTGAAAAAGTGTTCTCTCAAATTTGGTTTGAACAGTTAACCCTGGATTTATTTACCATGACCCCTAGATTTCTTTCTATTAAATGTCCAGATTGCCTCTCTGAATGCCAGCATTCAGTGTCTTGAAAATCTTCATCAAACAGTTAGTTGCAGTAAACAAAATCATTAAGGCTTCTTTTTTGGTTATGGTTTTCATTTACAGTAATTCTTCAAGCGATACAGATGTTCACAGTTTTTGAAAGTGTTCTCTAACCAGTCCTACCATCCATCCAAACTAGGCACCTCATACAGGCTGGTACATAAAAAGCATATGCAGTATTATAAACTGCTGAAGTAGCAACTTGGGGAAGATTTTTAAAATAAGAAGGTAAGGTCCATATTCGGTGCCATTTGCCTGGCTAAGTTTGGACCTAAACAATCCTGGAGCTAAGCTCTGTCGCTGTCATACAGTGATAACTTAAAATGAATAATTCTGTTTTCTAATAATTTAAATGTTGTTAATCACCTACACAACTTGGAGTGTATGTTTGTTAGTTTGTTTAAATCATCCCATTAAATAATGTATTGAAGGAGTTGGAGGCGGGTTTCATATATTGTGTAGGTGCCCGGCACCACTACTTAGTGGTTATAATCATCAACCATCCTCCTCCTCCTTAAGATCTTTTTTTAGAAATTTTTTTGTGTTGCGTATGCTGGTCCCGATAACCTAAGACTCTTCCGTGGCAATGATGTTACAATTGATTTATGTGCCTGCTCCACGCCATGTACTCTATGAAACTGAGAGAGGTATTCAACAAGAGAAAAGATCAGACTTCCCCAGTTTGTGTTGGTGTGTAGTGTCCAACCTTTAGTGATGATCCCGACACGAACAGTCCATGTTTCAGACGTCAGTCTTTCCTCAGGGGACTAAATAATGCTGAAGAACCAACTTCACGGGGTCTGAAACTCTCCACTCAGCAATTCCTCAAATGATGTCAATATCTGCCACATAGTGATCTTCCTCTGTCAATCGCCTCCGGAAGAAGGTAGTACTGAGCTTCCTTATATACTAGAGCTGAGGTGACATCATCAGTCAGTGCCGACAGGAAATGACGACTGCATGGCCTATAAAAGGGCTTCAGGAAGTGTAAGTGGTTTCAGCCAGGCCCTAGGATGCAGCACACTATAGGAAGCTATGCAGGGAGTATCTAGAGGTAAGAGGCATTACAGTGTCCATACAGTAGTGGGATATGAAGGTGTGAATTGATGACCAAGCAGCAGCTTTGCATACGCTTCAATCAAAGTTGCCCTCAAATCAGCCACTGAAGACACCATGAATCATACTTGATGAGCCTTACAGAATTTGCAATCTGTAAGACAATCAATATATATCAGTGTATTATAAGTCCGCTAGCCAATTTGAAAGAGTTCTTTTGGCAATTGCCCTTTCTAACCTGTTGGGATCAAAGGACACAAATAGTTGAGAAGCTTGGTAGTGAGGTTGAATCTTCTGTAAATAACATGCTAGGGCTCTCTTACAGTCCAAAGAGCAAAGAATCTGTTTTCTTTTATGTGCATAGAGTCTCGCTAAGAATGTGGGCAGCACAATTGATTGATTGATGTGGAACTCAGATACCACTTTTGGAAGAAACTTAGACTGAACGTGTACATCTTTGTTGTGAAAAATGTGAAGGTATGGCAAATATGAGACTAACGCATGCAGTTCGCTCACTCTCTGTGTCAAATAATACCCACAAGGAATAACATTTTTCAGATGAGAAATGTCAGGTCCACTGACTTGAAGGGTTCAAAGGGAAGTTTATATAAAACATGGCCACCTGATTATCCATTTGGATCAAGATTCTCCTGCCAAAGAGCAGGAGCAACAGCTCCAGCCGGTCAATCTGCTGATGATTTTGCACTAGGGACCAGACCCCTTGAGTAAATAAAAGCCTGGTATGTACCCCCTACTCTCTGGTGGAGGCTTCTATGGACAGCACCACTTGATGTGTTGGGGATACACAATGGAGGTCCTATCGTCAAAAGATCCAGGTTTGTCTACCAATGCAGAGAGGCTTGCATCTTGAGAGTCACTGATATCTGAAGATATAAAGCAGGGGCAGGCAATTCCAGTTCTTGAGTACTACAAACAGGTCCAGTTTTCAGGATATCCACTATGAATATGTATGAGATACATTTACAAACAATGAAAGCAGTGCATGCAAGTATATCTCATACATATTGTGGATATCCCAAAAACCAGACCGGTTTGCGGCACACAAGGACCAGTGTTGCCTATCCCTGATATAATGGCTGAAGCAACTGATCTCACTGACACTGGAAGGCCCACTGTAGACCTCACAGGTGAACAGTAGTCAAAGGGAACTGTTGCCGCCATATGGCCTAGCGGAACAAGGAAGGACCGATCTTGCCAACATATGTTCTTGTTGCAGAAGAGAACTTGCATGGCTCATTCGAGTCCTGGCCCTCTCTAAAGGCAGGAAAGCTTTCTCCTGAGGTGAGTCAATCCAGGCTCCTATGAACTGGATCCTCTGGGATGAAATAAAGTTGGACTTTTAAAAATTGATAATGAATCAAACGGTAATAGCTAAATCATCTTGCGGAGTGATTCCAGGATACTAGATAGGGAAAAGTTCATCATTAACCAATCAACCAGATACAGTAACACATAGACTCTGCCTCTATAGCTGTACTGCTATGATTACCAGACACTTTGAAAACACCCTCAGCTCAGCGGAGAAGCCAAAACAGAAGCATTTGTATTGACAGTGTACATCCTCCACCAGAAATCTGGGGAATTTCCATTGGGTGGGGTGAATGGCGATATGCATATATGTGCCCATCAGATCCAGAATGTACAGCCAGTCCCTTTGACTGAAGGAACAGTAGACTTGTCTGCTGTGAGTTAATCTTGAATCTTTCCCAATCCAGCAACTTGTTCAGGGTCCCACAAAATCAAGATAGACCTTAGCTCACCCAACTTCTTGGAAATTAAATAATACCAGAAGTAGAACCCCATGCCATGCTCCTGCAGAGGAACAGGCACTGTTGTCGTCTGACGTAGAAGGGATCTTACTTCTAGCTGTACCTGAACTGAAGGCAGGGTAGGAACTGAATAGCAAAGTCTGCCAATTAAAGAAAGGGCATGAAAAGCACAAGTGGTTGCCATATTCTACAATTCTCAGGGCCCACATGTACTGTGGAAGGCGATGCCCATCTATGCAAATGAGCTCATCAAGCAGGTCTGCCCCAGCACAACTCTGTGCATTTTCTTCAGCACTGAAGGAGACAGCCCTGGAGTGAATCCCTCACGTCACTTAGACGATCTTCTAGGCACCTCAGCCAGCACAATAGGCTTCCACGCCAAGCTCAGAGCCTTACCCTGTGAAAGATTTGAAAACTGGCGCCAATGGGGGGGAGAAGGAAGCCTTCCCAGCCATTCTGCAGGAAGAAGGGGAGGTTGACTTCTGGCACAAATTCCAGTCTTTTTATGGCACTGGGAATCTGAGTCTTCAGTCCGGGAGGTGGGCAGGCGGCACTACCCACCCTCGCACAGAGGCTTTAGGGCTGACTTCTGCAGGTCCTCCATCTTCCAGGCATGGGTTTGAAGTACCTGCGCAAAGGCATCCTAGAGTAATTTGAGGCAGCAGTAGCACATTGTGTGGGTGTCCATGACGGATATCTGGCGCCCACACTTGCAGGTGTTAAATACACTAAGCACGAGTTTCTTCACCTTTGACATATTCATACTTAGGGCCCTTCATTTTAAAGTAGATTTTCAACCATAAATTCCTGGTTTTTTTTTTCTAAAAGTGAAAATTAGTTAAAACCGATTTTCACCCTAATTTTAGGATGATTTAAGAGCAACTCCAGAGCTGCAGATGCAGCATTTCAAGGTCTCTCACCACTACTGGAAGCCAGTGCAAGCCAAGGTGTGTGCTATATTTCAAGCCTCACCTCCCATCAGTGAAAGTGCTTGCCCTCCAGTGCTATTCCACTTCTCCCCTCTCCCCATGCAGCCAACGTGCCTGCTGTTGGTGCTGCCAAAGTGGCATTTGACGTGAACCCCCACACCGGAAACACTGCCCGACTGATTCCCTGGACCTGCAGAAAAGCAGAAGTACAATGCAGCAGAGCATGGCAGGCACAGCAAACATTGTGCTGAAGGAGGGAAGAGGGGCTTGGCACCACCACTGGTAAGGATAAATGCTGTTGTGATGGGGGGAGGGGGGAAGGGAGATTCTTGGTGGGGAGAGGGGATGGAGAGGACATGCTAGGCAGGGGATGTGGGTAGAGAGAGGGATATACTGCTGAGCGGGTGGATGGGAGAATGCGCTTAGTATTATTTTATTCTGCTGGCTTCTGTTCACCAATAACTTTCTATGTACCTGGAAAAATGAGTCTTTTTTTCCATTGATTTTCTCCTGTTTTTTGCAATAATGAACCCTGACAAATTCCTGGGAAAAATAAAAACCAAAAATGAAGGTCCCTATCCTTACTTTTCTTCTTCTTTGCAACTTACTTTTTTTTTTTTTTTTTTTAGTACTTAAAAGCTCTTTTTGAGGGACTGTTGGGGCAGCAGCAAAAACAGGAATTTGCAATGTGCAAATTCAAGCCAAAAGAGTAAATGTAGAAAAAAATTTAAGTGAGAGACTGGAAAAATCTATCCACGTTATAGCTCAGATGAGGGACTCATGAGGCAGCGATCACACACAAGAACTCCTGCGCATGACTCCAAAAGATCTCTGAGCTCTGATTCTGTTTGTGTCAGTGTTGTGAAACGATATTACTCTTGTTTATGGCTGATTTAATCCTGCTTGTTGATGAAGAACTAAGAAAAAGTTCTAATTTGATGTTTTGAAAAATCTTGCTTGTACTGTTGCTTTGCATGTGTCAAATTTAAAAAAAATCCTAAAGTTATGTTTCCTGACTTGTGGGTGGTGATGAGAAAAACAACCTGAATGTATTTTCACAGGACTGTGTAATTTAAATAATCTGGTAGCAGCAATATGACAACTGGCATCCTCTCTGTATTTGTTCTTGTTGATCTAGTTGTCTAAAAAATGTATTTACTTTTTAAAATTTATTTATTTAGGCAAACTTTAAACAAAGCATAATGACAACTTTGTTGCGGAAATGAGAGGATAACATAAATGGGAAAGGAAAAATATCGAAAGGCAAAACACTGAATCCAATGAAATTTTACACCTATACATTCGGCAGTCATTACATATCTTAGAGAATTAACATAATGTTATCCTCATAATAAAACTGAAGAAAAACAATGGAGAAGAGGGAAGAAAATAAGGGAGTAAAAGGAAACAAACGATAAAGAAAAAGCTTATGATTAGAGGCAGCACTGGCTCTCGGCAATACAAAAGAAGGATTTGGAAGAGATGGGGAGGTCGGGGAAGAAAAAGGGGGGATCCGCACCGGTTAGCATCTTCGCAGGTGGGTGGGAGGGGGAAGGCTGATATGCCAAGTTAAAAAAAAAAAAAAGGGACACGGGGCCTCTGGGCCATTAAAAGAATTTTGGTGGTGAGTAGACCACAGCCTAAGAGGGCCTTTGCAAGATATTTTGGAGGGAGGGGATTGGCTCGCTGGCCCCTTTATTTTCTAGCTTTCAATTTCTGATGTCAGCACTACTTAGCTGGATATCCAGCCACACAAGTCTGGATAACTTTAGACCTGTTTGGAAGGTTAAGTCGGATATCTCAGCCTCTCCTGGGAACACCCCTGAAACACCCCCTTTTTATCTGGCTAAACTAGAGCCAGCCACATTTGCCATTTAGACAGATAACTTGTAATTTATCGTTCTAAATGGCTTTTGAATACTGGCCTCCATGTATTTTACTACACAATCACAAAATTCTTGCAGTGACAGAAAACTGGAAAGAGGGAGCTGGTAGTAATTGGCAAAATGCACGATCAACAAAAATCAGGGTAGAAATATACCTTTAAGAAATGTGTTTTATGCTTTGCATGCTGTTAAAACTGTTTACTTTAAATAACCAATCAGTTGACCAACGTAATTTTTTCTGATAATAAATGCACTTGCAAATTCCTGACTGTACTAATTTTCCTTCTTCTTTAAAGGTACCAAGTGAAAAATCTCATACAGTCTCTAGTTTATTATTTTTCTAAATGTTCAAGCCTATAATTTTAATCAATATTAGTTTGAAAGTTTTAAATGGCTTTACAATACCATTTCGTATACGCACTAAAAACTTAATTAGCAAAAATATTGATTATATTCTAAACCGTTCAATCTTACAAGCTTATGAAAAGTAGATCCATATATTTAGGACGGAAAACAATTTTATTGAGAAACTAAATAGCAATACATTTTTATAACGCTTCACATAGTGACAGAGAAAAAAAAAAAAGCCTGAGCATAAGTTTGTCTCACTCTCTCCAACTCCTTCTCTTCTCTCTATCCATCTTTGCAATCCTTGAGGCTCCTTCCAACTGGATCCTTAGAAAGAACTTTGAGTCTCTCATACCCTTAACTAGTAATGCAGAGTCAACTAAAGTTTAGCCAAATTACTATTGGGTAATGCTCCCTCTTCTTACCACCTTCATTTCTAACATTTGTTTTTCATCAGTTTTCCAATTTCATCATATAGACCTTTTCAATTTATACCAAATATTTTTGCTTACCCCATTTTAAGCCCCCAATTTATTTCACCTCACCCTCTTTTCTGGCTAGTACTTCTGTTATTCATTATCTACATCATAATGTTCATAATTCTGGCCACGCTCCACTTTTATTGCCAGTTTCTTATTTGCTACTACACCTTTACTTATTTGTTGTTTTTATATACCATCACATCAAACTAGTGTTCTGTGCGATTTACAACATAAATTGATAGAAGTGACCAGAATAGTCAGTGCAGCCCAGATCAATATAGTCGTGCCACCTGAGTCAATCTAAGTGGCTGTTTTCAGCCACCTAGATTGACTCAGGTGGCACAATCGATAGATAAGGACGCACCAAGCAAACATTTTTTTTCATTTATATCTCCAAATGCATATTAAATGTAAGCTTGAACCACTTAACAGTTTCCTAACCAACATATAAGCTCTAATCAACACATAGTTTCCCTTATTAAAATTTGTTACCGTTCTATGTTGGCACATGTTTAAATTGTAATCTATACCAATTATATTTTTTTTTCTTATTGTACCTTTATGTAAACCGTTGTGATGGTGAATTAACTTAACGGTATAGAAGAGTTTTTAAATAAATAAATACATTAGGCTGGGAGTAGTATAGGTCCATAGAGATAGGACAGTGTAGGTCCACATAAGTAAGAGATAACAATAGTATAGGACAAGCTGGTACAGGAAGCAATAGTATGGATAGCGTAACTTTCTACTAGTTTAGGCATATCAGAAGGGAACAGTTCTGGCAAGAGATCAGTGTGGAAGTAGTAAAGTGAAAACCAGGACAGTATGAAGGTAGTATAGTGCAAAACAGAACAGCAAGGATTAGTGGGGATAGTATTGTGATTGCTAGTTTAGGTGTATCAGAGGGGAACAGAGTCTGGGAAGGGGTCGGTATAGTGGTATAGATCAATGCAGAGCTAGAGGTCAGCCGTCTCCTCCTGCTTAATCTGGTCATGATTTTCTTTCTTTGGCATCACTGTTTTTCGTAAATATTTTTTTATTTATTTTGAATTCTTATATACCGATGTTCCTGCATAGAATACAGATCACACCGGTTTACAATGAAACAGAACAGTCGCATGGGAGCGTTACATGGAACAATTTAAAAAACAGGGAACATTTAAAACAAGTGGTAAGAACATTTAAAACAACAATAAATAGTTTCCTTACTACAGTGTATGCATGCTGTTATTCCCATATCAGTGTGATTATATTAATTTTGGCAGTATCCACCTCTCAGGCTAGGCTATAGAGCCTCTTCTTTCTTTGCCCAGCCTTCACTCTTTCTACTTCCAGTCTTATTCCTTTAACCCACATCTTATCTTATCTTAAACTTCATATCTCACTCCTGTTTATTCCTCTGCACTCACTGAATGCTCTCTCCACTTGTCTTTTTCATACTTTATTCTTCTTTTAATTTATGTACATTTTAACGGTGTCTAAGGAATGTAAAATAATGAAAAATTTGCAAAACAAGGTATGTATTTATATATATATGGAAAAGAATCCTAATAGTAATATTCTGCTGCCAGCAGAAACATAAGGAATCCATACTTTTTCTAAGCTGACAGTTTATTTAGAATGTCAGGTTAGTCATTTCTAAAAGTAATTTCATCAATAGTAATTTGGATTTGAATTTAAATCACAGTGCCGAATAATCTAGCACTAATAAACATTGTCTGATTCTTTTTCTTCTGGCTATGGATCTTTTTTCCCCCCTCAGATTGTTAGTTTACTACACAGCAAAAGATAATGATGAGAACTTATAACACAACCAGTTCTCCTTTTTGAAATTTACCTTCAGGGTTTATTCTAGGCTGGGCAATTTCACCATTAAGTATAACAATCTCTTCAGCTACTGATGCATTTTTCTGAATGGGAGGCTCTGCTTGCATTGATTTTCACTGCCACTTAGCAGCAAAACAGTGGCTAACATGTCTCATTTATTAAAATGTATTGTGAAAATAATTCAGAGCCTTATGAAACCAACAGCTTTATTACTGAGGTCCAAAACAGCTTAGCAATATTATCTTACTGTTAAACAAAAATGTGTAGAAACCAGGAATACAGGTCATGCAAAAAAAGCAGAGCTGCTCACCTGTAACAGATGCTGTTTAAGGACGGCAGAATGACAGTCCTCGTACAAGGGTAACATCATTAGATGGACCCTGGCACATACGTTTCTAGAAACTTTGACCATGCCCTACTGGGCACATGCAGCATGTAATACCCACCACATGTCCACACAGGGCCCCCTTCAGGCCATAATCAGGCCAAAGAACAATACACGATATTGGAGGTGATGGTTCTCTGCTATGCATCTGAGATACTTTCTGTAACTTGGAAATATCTTCATGTGGGTATAAGCATCCTTTAGATCTAGAAAGCATAGCTAGTCGCCTTTTTTTAAAAAGGGAATCGGAGTAAACAGGGTAACCATTTTGAACTGTTCTTCATCAGGTACTTATTCAAAGCTCTTAAGTCTAGGATAGGATGGAGCCCCCCTTCTTTTATTTGGGATCAGAAAACTTAAGAGTAAAATCCCCAGCCTCTTTCCCTTGCTGGAACAGGCTCAACTGCATTGGCCTATATGAGTAGGAAGAGCTCCTTTTGTAGCAATTCCTGATGCCAAGATACTAGTTTTGGTAGGCGATTTGGTGGAACATCCAATAGACACAATCTGTACCATCTTCAAACTAAACTGAGGACCTAAATGTCTGAAGTTATTTTGGGCCAATAATTTAAGTAAAACCTTTACCTCCCTCTGACAGGAAGGTCTTCCGCAATTCTCTCCCTGATCCAGTCAAAATCTCGTTCCAGGTTTTGCCTGGGATGCTGGCTGTGGCTGTTGGGCCCTCCGCTGTCTGAGATGAGATCAAGGTCCCTGTTGCTGAAGGGGGCCTGAGGGAGTACAGAAAAACACCTTCTCACATGATAGAAATGCTTTCGGCACCCCACTCGAAACACTCTTAGTTGAGGAGGGAGGATCTGGAGTAGCAGAGGAGAGCATTTGTGTCAGGGGTTCTGGAGTCCAGGAAATGCACCTGGTGAGTGGCACAGGACTGCAAAGCAGGACTCTGGGTAAGACAAGGGCTGATCTTCTGCTTAGCCAGCCCCCACCCTCACAGGTTGAGTCCTTGGGTATTGGGGGCCGGTAGGTCTCTGTGGCGGCAGTATATCATGGTAGTGAGTCCGTATAGGCTAGAACCAGACTTGGGCAGGCAAGGTGTGAACGAGGCAAGGATGAAGGGAAGGCTTGGATGAGATAGGCAGGGTTTGGCAGGCTGGACAAAGCAGACAAAGGAGGCAAGGCTTGGCAGGCTGAACACTGGGCAGGAACTGGAATTAAACATGAGAGACTGAGGCAAGGCAAGGATAGGACTGGGGTACAGGCAGGACTGGACAAGATACTAGAACAAATTGGACTAGCAGAGCACGACAAGACTAACCAAGAATAAGACCAGACAAGGCAGACAAGGATAACACAGAACAAAGAACATATAAGCCTGAAGGCAACAAGGCAAGATACAGACAGAATACGCCCGAAGGCTTCAAGGTGAGATACAAGGTAGAATAGGCTAGAAAGCCTTAAGGCAGGAAATAAAGCAGGATAGGGCCCGAAGGTCGCAAGACAAGCAACAAAGCTAGAAGGCCCAAAAGCCACAAGGCAAGAAACAAGGGTCAGGTCACGGAGCCAGAAGTGACACCATGAGAAGACAAGGAGCTTCTGGCAAGGCAGGGTTAGATAGGGCTGAGACTGAGGGATGGCAAGGGCAGTGGGGAGAAGCCTGGCAATGCTAGTAGTGAGGTTTACCTGATGGCATCTGCTGGTAGGGAGGTGTCACTGCAGAAGTCAAGGAAGTAGAATGAGGTTGCATAGCAGGTGAAATCTTAATCTGAAGTGTCACATAGTACTCTTTGAATTGAGTCATTCCTTCCCAGAACTTACCCCCAAAAATGATTCCTCCCCATTGCAAGGCATGTCAACAAATCTTTCCTCCACATTCTTTCATAGGTCTGAGGCCGGCAATAATGTGAGTCTGTGAGCACCAATACCTACTGCTGAGACTGTCAATGCTGTCTCGAAAATGTCAAAGGTCGATTGGACCATGTGTTTTCGGAATGACATACCCTTGTCCACCAGTGTTTCCAAGGTGTCATGCTGCTTTTGAGAAAGCTGCTGTTCTACCATCTCCTTCATGCTCTTTTGTATGTCCCGTATTTAATGGCTCTTGAAGAGCTTTGTAGGCATTGAGCAAAGTCCCCTGAAAAATTCTTCTCCCAAGCAAGTCTAAGGTATGAGGATCCTTCCCCAGGGGCACTGAGGAATGGGCTCTAGACTTCTTGGCCTTTTTTTTTTTTTTTTTTTTTTTTTACAACTCTTTATCAATTTTCAGGCATACAACATAAGAATATACATAAAATCAAATCACAATAATGCAGTGATGTACACTTCAAGAAGCAGCACATATTTAAATGGTCACTAATGGGACCTAGGGGAAAGGAGCCTGAGAAAAGGCAAATAATTACAACTCAGAAATCGTTAAGCAGTGCCTAAATATGCAAAAGACTTCTTGGACTTCTTGACAGCAGATTCAACCAACATCAATTAGAGAGTAGGGTTGCCAATTGGCTCCAGATTTTCAGGATATATAGATCCAGTCCTGGATTTATCCCATTGCATGCTGGAACTTGTAGCTCTGACAAGAATACAAGTTCCTGCATACAGTAGGTTAAAACTGGATCAGCCTATCCTGAAAACCTGGAGCCAGTTGGAAACTCTATTGGTGAGATAGCTGCTGTTTCTTTAATCTGGAAGCTTTCTGGACACAGAATATTGCGTGTGAATTCTTATCAAATGGAGCTACATAGAGGGGACCTTTCCCACATTTTCAACTGTGACTCCTGATGAATCTCTTGGATGGACACAGCCATATCATCGTTTCAGGTTCTACAAATTGCAGTATGTCAAGCATCTTTGCCCTGCACTCTTCCTCCTTTTGAAAGGTAAATGGAATGGCCTCCACAATTCTCTTGACAAAATCGACAGAGGTTCTTTGGGGGGAGATGATCTCTTTTCTGAACTTTAGAAGAGTCCAAGGGGAAACCAGTTGATCTCTCCTGATTAGAAAAGTTCTCAGATCCATAACTGTACCTCCAGAAGTATTCTGAGTACAAGACTTACTAGTATGTCAAGGGGTATGTACCTGGACCTCACCTGGCTAGTAGACAAGGGCTCAGAAACAGCAGCACTTGTATATTAGGGCCTATGCCCCAATGAACTCCTACACCTTTGCGAAATTCCCTTCCCTAATGAACTGGAGATTAACATTGGTGTGGCAACTCCAGATTTTAATTCTCTTGCAGGAACCAGCAGCAGGGCCCTTCTGTTGGGTGTCAACAGGGATTTCAGCACCGGTTGGACGTTTATCTGCAGAAACACTGATGCCGTTGATGCTGGTGCCTCAATGTGCTGCATCTTAAAATTCATGGCCTCCTTATCTTCCTATCAAGTTCCTCCTCAAACCTTGCCAATGCCAATTCTGCCTGGTAAACAGGATGGGAGGCCATATCTTCCTGGAACACCAGTAGTATATCAATGGCTGATTATTTGGACCTTTCGAGACCAATATGATTCCCAAAGAATGCAAAGAGGATGAGTTCTCTATCCTACGAGAATATTTTGGGAGATTCAAGGCTGTCGCCAGAATGTCCCTACTCCTATGCTTTGACAGAAACTGATGTAAATGCTTCTTAGCCTTTGCGCCTGATATATGTTATTGGAGATCTGTAATGCTGGTATAAAAGAGGTGGGACCCTTCGCTTTCTTTGGTTGGAAGGAGCCAGATGATAATCTATCTCCCTTGTTCTATCTGGTGCTTGATGTTGAAGGGAATTGATGCACCAGTGCATCTCCTGGTTCCCTGTATGTCCATGCCTCGCTGAAAAATAAGAAAATTTATATGCTTGAAAACCTATCAAGTAGAAGAGAGCAAAATATTTCGTAGCAAGCAGAAGACAGAAAAGGTCCGTGACCTGTAGCTCCATGGAAAAGATGAGATAGAAGAGGCCCCACATGGATGCATAGAGGACATGCTCAAAGTTTCTAGAAAGTTTGTAGTCAAACTTCCATGCCAGGTACCATCTGTGCCACCCATCTGTGAGGCCTGACATCCTGCTTGACCACAGAGAAAAACTAGAACTAATCAACTTCAGAGTGCCTGTTAAGAAAAGGAAGTTGTCAGCGAGAAGAGCAGCAGAACAAAATGGGAACCAGGAGAAATTTCCATTATACTGAGGTTCCGTATATCAAAATCGGTCCCAATAAATAAATCACCCAAAAATAATTCAAAATAAGTGTCAGTGAAAAATTAAATCAAGAACAAAAACACTCATCCACTCCAGCTTAAATATTTGAATAGGCACAAGACTAAATGCAGCATAAATATTTGACTGAAGGACCATTATAACACTGGAGCGGTTACTTAGTGCATTACTTTTCTCTGCGAGAGCGGTCCTATGATTACATAAAAAAACCAAAACAAAAAAACGATTAGAAAACACTAACTGGTCTCTGAGGGATCTATTTTTTTGAATAGCAAACACCGGAGGTTCCCTAAATAATGTATCACCTGATAAAATATGCCAATGTTTTCATATGATATTTTTGATGTTAGAAGTATAATTAGAAAAAGGAATGGAACATACTGGCGGTTCAATTCAGATTAGGTACTTGTAAGGAAGAGACCGGTTAGTGTTTTCCAATCATGTTAACCTCTATGATGATTATGGTATTTTAAAGGGCCAGTATCCATGCGGCGAGTGCTCACTATGCTCTCATGTTTTCAATATATCAACATTTAATTATCCTAATTTGATGCAGGAACACATTAAATGGACATTATACATGTAAATCATCCCAAGTGGGGTATGCGATAGTATGCCCATGTAATCTGATATACATAAGGCAGTCCAGACGTTCAGTGGGGATCCGTATCAGAGAACACCTCAGGTGCATAAGAACAAATAAGGAACATGCACTGTTAGTGCAACATGGTGAGCAGGATTTGAAATTTTTTTATAGTTTTTCAGGTAATGAGCAACCGTGGAGATGATATCTCCAGAAAACTCATTTATAAAGAGCATAAATATTTGACTGAAGGACCATTATAACACTGGAGCGGATACTTAGTGCAATACTTTTCTCTGCGAGAGCGGTCCTATTGTAGTTATTTTATGATAGTTTCTATTTATTTATTTTTACTCGGTTTGTTTCTGCTATCCAGTCTCAACAATATTCACTGTTTCTGTAATTGCATATGATACCCCTATTTTAGTTACTTTGTTATTAACTAATTATCTCCAACTGTTATTTGTAAGGGTCCCGCCCAAAAGTTTTTGTTCGATGTAAACTGATACGATGTGTGAACGGCTATCGGTATAGAAGAGACGTTAAATAAATAAATAAAATACAAGGAATTATTTTTCAATGGCACTCACTTAGCTCTTTAGGATTGTGCCCCTTGGGGCTAAGTTTCCTTGCACTATGTTAATATTGTTCCAGTTTGTACGCAAAAAAATATAGATTTGAATGACCAATGATTATACTTAAACCTCGCACATAAAGGCTAAAGTGATTGTGCAGCAATTGCATTACTAACAGCCTATGTATGAGGTCATTTAAATAACAAAAATTTAGTCCGTATACATTCTTGCTGGGAAATAGAGGTTTTTTGACTTGGAATAATATCTCTACAGAATTTCATCTTTATACACAGGTTCTTTACCTGCATATGTGGCCAGTCATTAGGGTGACCAACTGCCTGGTTTTCGACCGGACAGCCTGGTTTTGCAGCCTGTTGTACAGTGTCTGGTTACAAAGGTAACCAGACTCTGTAAAACCCGGTCAGGCAAGGCCAGGAGCCAATCAGTGGTGGCAGCCTGGCAGCGCTCCAATCACCTGCCTGTTTTCGGGGCCTGTTTTCTGCCTCTCCCATAGCTGTACGGCATGCATTTCTACTTCACGCTGTCCTCCTGGGAGTCTCAGAGGAAAAGGAGAGTTGAACTAAGCCCCGAAGACAGGCAGGAAGAATCTGCCTAGGAAAAAATCTATGCTTGATTTAAAAGGGAAAAAAAGGGGGGGAGGGTTGCGGCCGGCCACCCCCCCTGCCCTCACGTGTCCGATCCTGATCCATAGAAAAGTTGGCAACCCTACCAGTCATACACCTGTTACCAAGGCCTGGGTGTGTTTTGGAAGTCTGCAACTGCTGGTGTCTTAGAGTTGGCAGACAGGGCATTAATTTCAATTCACAGCAGCCTTAATGACTGACACAACTGCTGAAAAGTTTCAAACTTGTGCTAAATTGAGTCCCTTTTCTGTGCCTGTTACCATGTGTCCAAAATATGTGCACATATCTTTCTGTGTAATTAACAGCATAAACTGCTGGTGTTGATGGCATTTTACCACAAAGAAGCTCGCATACTCTGAAAGATGACCAAGACTTTCTCAAGAAAATATAAAAAGGACAGTTGCACTATTTCAAATCAAAACAAAAGTGTCATGCCACAGTTAAAATTTTGTAACTTGTATGTCTTAACTTGATAAATTGTTGCATTTTGTACTTGGTACATTTTTTATTTGCATACAGTTTAAATATTATTTAGAAACAAACAATATGAACAGTTTTCAATAAAAACAAATTGACTTTTTTTGCATACTCAGAGGTGTGAATCTATGCAAAGTTATGCAAATTTGCTAACTCTTTTCCCAGGAAACCAGGGTCTCTGATTATAGGTTTTTCCTGTTCTGTGTATTCACTATGGTTGCACTAGCCTCCCTAACAAATTAACAGCAGATAAACTGAATTTTGTATAGATTAGTAACAGATGCTCATCATGACTTTTTACTGTACGTAGAAAAAAAAATCCTCTTCTCACACTGTATATTTGGTAACTCATCCTCAAGAAGTATCGCAAATGCCACCTATAGTTATACAAATTATGAACTCTGCAAGCACCGAATAATTTGTGAAAACATTTTCTACAAAAGGCAACATTTGGCAGCCTGATTGGATCTTCAGCACAGCTCTGATTCATTTACAAGCTTCTCTGTTCATTGATTTTCAGTTCAGTTTGCTTCCCCATTTCCAATATGGCCAGTAGGGTCCCTAATTTCAAGTTTTAGCCTTTCCAAAGCAGAGATCAAACACAGGGCAGAGTTCTAATGTCTCAATTAACTTCTGAGCTGCTCAGTGCAATTTATCTTTTTTTACACCAAAAAACAAAAAAACAAAAGAAGAAAAAAAAAACCCTTGCAACATGTGGCTTTAGAAAACAGCTCCTGTCATTTCTTTGACATCAGGGACAATAAGTGTTCCAGGTTCTACAACTTAAAACTAAAACAACAAGATAGGAAAAAATGGACTAGTTTTCTTGATGAGGCTTTGTAATTTATACAGTACTAAAACTACCAATACTAATTTGATCAATAAGCAGTAAAATTACCTTTAGGGCCTTTAGTCTTATAACGAAAAAAAGAGAGAATACTTGGTTATGTGGATCATTATTTGCTGGACTCTGAGCCACATTCTGAGTGGAAATCCATCTCTAACTACATTTTATTCTTATGCTTGTACTAAGTTTAAGCAGGCAATATCTTGAACATTTAAAGAGTAACGAGAATGAGAAGAATAGAGAGCGAGCCTCTGGGGAAGTGGGAGGCTGGCAGGGGCGGATTGTAGGAAAATATCAGCCCGGTGGATTTTTTCAAAACAGGCCCATGTGATTCAATGACTCACAAAAGCGCACCTTTAGAGATGCATTATATGCCTCTACTGTCAGACTTGAGTCAAAAAATCTTCAACACAAATTTCACATTTTTCCTAAATAACCAAGAAGTAGAGCACATTCTAGACAAGCATGAGCAAACTTGGTTGAGCCCCCATCCTCTCTAAGTCTGGTTAATTCTCTCCTGGTTTCCAGGCAAGACGTTAAACTAATCAGCTCTTGAGTCAGTTGCCAAGTAGTAAGACAACTACACTTTCTCTCTCTCTCAGACACACACAGATGTTACAATACATTTTATAGAAAAGATAGTTATACATATATACAGATGTATATTAGAAAACATAAGAGGCGGGTGGTACCTTATAGACTAACCAATTTACGGGTTGATCCTGTAAGGCCGCGGTAATAACAGTGCGGCAGTGTCAGGCGCAACCCTTCCCTCCCCGCACGCACAGTTCTCCTGACCTAACGCCCTGATTCTCTCTTCTAATCGCATGCAAAGCATGCCGCGGCTTTAAAGCGGTAGGGAAGGGTTATGCCCGCGTAACCCATTTTACTGTATAGGCGCTTAATACAGCGCCTATACAGTAACCAGGGTGCGCTGGTACCTGTCATTTCAAAGGGGGAGGCGGTAAACTAACACGTTACGGCCACGGCACAAACAGTGCGTTACTAATGAGATAACCTGAGCGCGCGTTACGGTATCGGAGGGGAATAGCTAATTCCTTCATTATACAGCTAATTCGTTCATTTACATGCCGGGTGGGGAAGGGTTACGCGTCTGTTTTAAGAAGCGCTACGGACGCGCGAAACTGGAGACTGTATTGCTGGTTTGCCTTACGCGTCCGAATTGTGCGCAGCGAGCTCGTTACAGACGAGAAATCTTCAACTGAATGTTACTGTATCGAGCTGTTAGTGAGGCATGAGCTTTCGAGGACAGAGTCCACTTTGTCAGATGCAGGGCTGAAATTTTCCTACATCTGGCGAAGTGGACTCTGTCCTCGAAAGCTCTTGCCTCACTAAATTGGTTAGATTATAAGGTGTCACCCGTCTCTTGTCATTTTTTCTATACCAGACTAACATGGCTATCAATTACCAAATGTTCTTTATGTTAACAGTTGACATCAATAAAAAAATATATAGACTGAGAGCCGGATTTTAAAAGGGTTACGCGCATAAGGTACGCGCGTAACCCTTTTAAAACCCCCAATGCGCGCGCCGAGCCTATTTTGCATAGGCTCGGCGGGGCACGCAAGCCCCGGGATGTGCGTAAGTCCCGGGGCTTGCAAAAAGGGGCGGCCGTGCGCGTTGGCCAGGGGGCGTGGGTGTCAGATTGGGGGCGTGTTCGGGGGCACGTGGGTGGTCCGGGGGCGTGGCCTGTGTCGGGGCCTGCCGCACCGGCAGACAGTCGGCGTGTGTAAGTTACTACTGCCCGGAGGCAGTAGTAACTTTTTGGATAAAGGTAGGGGGGGTCTAGATAGAGGCGGGGGGGGGGGTGGGTTAGGTTAGGGGAAGAGGAGGGAAGTGCGAGGGGGGGTGGCAGGAAAGTTCCCTCCGAGGCCGCTCCGATTTCGGAGCGGCCTCGGAGGAACGGGCCAGCGCGCGCAGGGCTCGGTTGCGTGCAAGTTGCACACATGTACACCCCCTTGCGCGCCCCCGACCCCGGATTTATAGATACGCGTGGCTACGCGTGTACTTATAAATCCAGCTTACTTTTGTTAGCACATGATGCACGAACAAAAGTACACGCGTGTGCTGTCTTTAAAATGTACCCTAAAGAAACATAAAAACATGACGGCAGAAAATGACCATGTGGCCCATCTAATCCTACTCATCCGTCCAATTTATCTAGCCTTTACAATTCCATCACACCCTCAGAGATCCCCCATATTATTTCCATGCTTTCTTGAATTCAGATAATTGTCTTCATCACCTCCACTGGGAGGCTGTTCCATGTATCCACTATCCTCTCTGTAAAGAAATAGTTTCCTAAGATTACTCCTGAGTCTACTCCCTTTTAACCTCATCCCATGACCCTTTATTCTAGTGCCTTATTTCTTTTAAAAGAAACTTGACTCCCATGCATAGAAACCTTCACTTAATTAAATGTCTCCCCATCTTGCCTTTCTCTAGGGTATACCCACGTTTAGATCTTTAAGTCTATCCCCATATGCTTTAGATGAAGACCACTGATCATTTTAGTAGCTGCCCTCCTGACTGACTCCAAATGTTTTATATTGTGTGATCTCCCAAACTATGCACAGTATTCTAAATGAGGTCTCACCAGGGATTATACTGGGGCAATATAAAAAAAATCTGATATTGATTTTTCACCCATTGAATAATTGGGGTGGAAAAATCCCAAGCACCTGGTTGTCCAAGTCAGTGCCCTATTTCCCCTTACAATAATCCAGCTGTACAGAGTGCCACCAGCCTGATTAAAAGAACTTCCAGATGCACCTTAATAAGACAACTATAAACATTACGTCTTATGAACTCCAGAAGGAGGGTGTCTATGGCACACTGTAAATACCGAGGCAAGCATTAGCAGTATATTTGAGTGACTACGATTATATCCTTCTTACCATGGCTTTTGATTGATGCTCATTCCTCTCATAGTGTGCACAAAAGAAACTCATTCATAGACACTACCCCTCATCATGCAAAAAATATATTCAAATTCTAGAGTCACTTCAATAACAGCAAAACAAACTCCCTCCACTAGCAGGCAGTCTGTCACACAACACTAAACCCTGTAAAAAAAGATACTCAGAATTCATGTAAGGACTTGCCATATCATAACAGAACTAACACCCAGTATTCAAACAGAAACAACACTCTATGAAAATATCACAACAGGATAGAACATTGATACACCTCCTATTGAAAACAGAACAAGTTGGATTGCCATGGATCGCTACACTGAAATATGATAGCATAATCCCTCCCTGTAGTCACACATGCATAACACAGAAATAGAGCCTCATGAAATGCAGAATAAGGGACGGCAAATTAGAAACATGAAGACAAAAACTGAACTGAAAACCCCAAGAAGCCAGACTCTACATACAGTGCAACACAGGAGAAAATGTTTTACTCCTGAGGGAATTCTGCGCAAACCATTACAAATTCCGCATCTTTGACTAATAAATTTGTAGAGTATTGCATCTGAAATTAAATTACTCAGAACAATTTATACTGGCATTATTTTAATATAAAGAGAGCAGAATTTTAAAATACTGTGTGCAGAATTTTATACTTTTTGTGCAAAATTCTCCCAGGAATAGTCTGCTTCTTATATTATGCAAACTACAAATATATATGAGATACACATTCTCAAGATTTACATACACCAATTTCTAAAAGTCCCTTAAATTTATTTGGTGTGTTATGATAGTGTTTTGTGGCTAAATGATAGATTTAGGTCCAGCATAAAATAGGATAAGTTAGGAAAACTCTTATAACCGAGGCCCAAAGAGAGTTTAGGCTCCAAAGAAAGAACTGTGTGCTATGTGTTGTAAAGAAAAGGGCATTTAATAAACTAAAGACAACATTTCTAACATGGACAAACATTCTTGTTTGAAGTTGGGACTTTCCACTAAAGCAAGCAGTTTTAGTGCACAGCTGGTAGCTTTCTGTTAGGCTTGAAAACAGTACTGGAATTAGGCTAGCGACCTGAAGCATTTGCAAGGCATAGGGAGGGATAGTAAACGAAAACTTTGAATTTCAGCTGTGCAACAGATATCTGTAATGCGGAAGAAACTTCAGAAACTCCCCCTGGCCCCAAAGGTTGGGTTACCAAAGCATTATTTATTTATTTATTTTTATTTTATTTAAAAGTTTTATATACTGCACAATGGGTAGGTAAACTATCCGTTTAGGCGGTTCACATATTCAAACATACATAATTTGGTCAGGAGAGAAAGTTTGGATCTTCCCAGACTTAACTAAGTCCACGGTAGAAAGGAGGCAAAAGTTTCTCAATATGCGACCTGAGGTTCTAGCTTTGGGGGCTCTGATATTATAAGACAACCGATGTAATGTCTTGTTATTTTTAATTCTGTACGGAGATATCTTTTTTGACCCCTCACAATTGAGGGATTTTAATTGACGCCCATCTTAATGCTTCTCTTCCCTCCTCTTAATGGTGGGGTCTAAGTTAGAGTAGGTAGTATTCGCTCAGGGTGACTGCTTGGAGTGGGTGGAGCTGGGGAGGGAAGGAGGGCAAAAAAACACAGGAATAAGCTAGTTTTTAAATTCTAAAGTTAAACAAATTAGCTAGCTTTTAAATTCTCAAGTTAAACAAATCACAGGAACAGCCAATTTAAATCAATCTCTCTTCTCTCTCAAACTTTAAGGGCCTGATTTTCAAAAGCATTTACACATGTAAAATCCTTTTCTAAGGGGGTCATTTATCAAATTGCGTTAGGGCGTTATCGCGGGCATTATGGTCCTAACGCCCGCAATAGCACGATAATGCTGTAATGCATGTGATAAATATCACATTGTGAAATGTGTAGGCAAATTTGAAACATTTATTAAAGTGGGAAGAGTTTGATCAGAGTAAAAGGAAATGAGGACTGTTTAACGCTGTGTGCGATAACATAACGCATGCTACCATGGAATTTTAACTCCAGAACTACTACACACCATTTTTCTGAGTGTTAGGCCTGCGATAGTTGTGTGTTACACAGCCAAAACGGGATTTATCGCAAATCCTGTTTCGCGAGGAGAGAGGAGGGGATGGGAAGAGAGAGAGAGAGAAAGAGAGCATCTATGGAGGCCTACTGATTTTTTAACTCTTTATATCACTGTAAGAGGGGCAGTTTCACATGCGCAGTCATACATACGAACAGCTTAGTTACCATCAGTGAAGATTTAATGTGATTTGGAGGGATGAAAGGTGAAGGAAGAGTAGATTTGTACCATGTTCTCTCTACCTTGCTTGATG
The DNA here is from genome assembly GCF_901001135.1 of Rhinatrema bivittatum. Classification (NCBI taxonomy): domain Eukaryota; kingdom Metazoa; phylum Chordata; class Amphibia; order Gymnophiona; family Rhinatrematidae; genus Rhinatrema; species Rhinatrema bivittatum. The sequence continues at coordinate 490,182,526 of NC_042616.1, forward strand.
CACTCTCTACCTAGCTGCAATCAAGCTAGGAGAAGAGAACATGGAACCAATCTACTCTTCTTTCACCTTTCTTCAATCCAAATCACATTAAATCCTCACTAAAGGTAACTATGCCACTCTTACGTATGACTGTGCATGTTAAACTGCCCCCAAAACCTACCACCACCCAAACCTCATCCCGAATTACTAGTGCCCCTTCTTACAGTGGTATAAATAGTTAACTTTTTGATGAGACTCTACAAAGGCTCTCTCTCTTTTATTATCGCGGGCACTATTCTTGCTATATTTATCGCAAAATGATGAATCTAGACCTAAGCTTGTAAATGCTTTTGAAAATGAGGTCCCTAAAATTTGAGCTTTTGAAAATTGCTACAATACATGCCAATGAATTGTCCATAGGATTTACCTACATAAGTGCACTTTATGCACATATATGAATTTTGAAAATTGCTGATAGTGAGTTACATTTATGTACGTAATTCCTTTGAATATTCACCTGTAAGACACAAAAATTCCCCAGCAAAGCAATAATTACAGATTGTGTTCAATTGCCAGCACAAGCAGCTTCTACTCTCCGTACTCCCTCAGGATTGAGAGTAACTGAGCTCCTTGATATCTGTGCTTCTGTGGCAAATTTCTTCTATCAAACTATTTGATGGTTCACCACCTACAATTGGTTTACGTACTAGAGTGACTCTCTCAGCTATTCTCCCTATTCAAATCAATATCACATTTCTCTCATACCTTCTCAAGGCAAAGTTATAGGAATAAGCTAGTTTTTACATTTTTTTTTTTTATTTGAAAGGCCAAGAGAGACAGGAATAAGCTAGTTTTTACATTCAAAAGGCAAAGGACACAGGACTAAGCTAGCTTTTAAATTCTAAAGGCAAAAAACTCCACAGGGATAACAAATTACCCTACAATCTTTCTTCTCTCCCAAGGTTTAAGTCACAGAAATTCCCCAGCAAAGAAATATTTATAAATCATGTTCAGTTGCAAGCACAGGCAGTTTCTGATCACAGTACTCCCTCAGGAGTTATTAGTTATTACTCCATCAGCCTTATTAGTCTTTGATGTCTGGAGGGTCTAGGACTCATGGCTGACAAAAGAACTCCACAACAATTAGCTGCTGCTAACACTATCCTTCATGCCTGTTATTTTGTGCAGTTGGCTTGCTAATGTTGTATCTTCTATCAATGAAAATTCTTGTAGGACTCTTCTGCTGTAGAAGGCTCACAGCCAGGTCCAAGGAACTGAGGAGCAACTAGACTGAGTAGGTGTACCTAGTTATCTCCTGCATCTAGCCTCTCCTTTCCAATCATGACCTCCATTTTTGTAGTGGTGAGTAGCACAAGTGAGGTATAACGCTGTTATGGTTAAGCGATGTTTGGGTGGATTCTCAGGTACTGTGGCAGATGACCACGCCCACGGGGAGGCACCACAATACTGGGCTAAACGCAGGACGCACAACACAGAGGGGAATTCCGGCGTAGGTTTCCCAGCAAGGCAGTACTGTGGATTGAGATAGACAGAGTTAGATTACTCACTAGATGGTTGCTGTAGGTATGTGATTCCACCAGGTTGAAGAAGATGGTACAGGCACAGAGGCAGGGAGAGCAGGCCCTCGAGGAGCGAGTACCTGATCCCTGTAAGGCACCTGAAATAAAGCAGAGGGCCCCTGAGGAGTGGGTACCCAGGTTGGCAATACCCCGAAGGGAAGAGAGAGAGAGAGCGCTTCCAGCGGCAGCACGTAAGCGACAGAGTAGCTTAGACCGGCCAAAACCAATCCTTTGCTAACTCAACGAGCTAGTAACTTAGTACAGGCTATATACCCGGATGGCGTGACGTCAGTAGAGGGGAATGCCCCAGAGGTTCGCGCCATTGCTAGAATAAAGATGTGGGTGGCATGCGCATGCGCACCCTAGTAGGCCTTTGAGAGGAGCATGGCGGGAGGCAGCACCATAGCCGTTTCGGGGACACCGGGGAGGTCGGATTGTAGATGCGGCAGCAGCCATTTTCTCAAGGGAAGCGGGAGGAGCTGTGAACAAGGTGAGGCAAACGGGGCGAAGCCGTCTAGCACTGATGGACGCAACAATAATACTCAAGGTGCGGTCTCACCATGGAGCGAAACAGAGGCATTATGAAATTTTCCATTTTATTCACCATTCCCTTCCTAATAATTCCTAATATTTATTTAGAGTTACTTAAGATTCCTTCTGTTGAGATTCCAGAAATAACTGAAGTCTATTATATACCTATAAGAGGTTCTAAGACTTCAGTTTCTGCAGCTTCTTCTAGTTTAGCAGCTGCAGATACTGACTGACTGATTGCTGAAGGGAATCTTAAGAGGAAGTTACTCCCAACTCAGCATTAATTGTTTCCTTCGCTTTGGAGTCAATCATCAACGGACACTAAATTATTTTTCAAATTAAGAGATAGCTCTTTTCTGGGACGAAAATGGCTGTGTTTATGTAACTAAATCTATTCAAATGAGACATAAATTGTTTCTCCAGATAGGCAGTGTGAGATTCCACTGTAAATGTTATATTACATTAGCTGACACTGAGTTTATCTTTTATGACCCTGAGTAGCTTGAAAGATTACTTTAGGATAAATATGTTTAGTTCATAATTATAATGTGTGAATTTATATGATGCTGGAATTTTTCTAGATTTTTTTTTTTTTTTTTATTTTTCCTTATTGGAATGCTCCCCTTGTGATGGCATATATACAAGGATATATACAATGTATTAATTTTCCTGTTTATGGTTTTCTTTTTTATGTATTTTTGTTTTTTTCATGACACTCTTTGTAAGTCATTTTTTGAGTAAAATAAAAAAAAAAACCCAAAAACAAACAGCTGAGTTTGTGTTGTATGTTCTGCCAAGGGTGAGGGCACACTTTTTCACTTGGCCATAGATGGCAAATGGCCTGGCTACGGCTCTGCACAGAATTCAAATTTCACAAATCCCTCTTGCTTGTAACTTTTCTCCTTTTACTGGCGTTAACTAAGACCTATGGGATCACAGATCTCAATTCAGCAGAAAAATCATCGATACATCTTACATGTACTTCAGCTATCTTGCTTGGAGTAAAGCTCCAGGATTTTAAAGTGTGTGGTTGTCTGTGAAACACTGCCCCTCTGAGAAAGCAAATTCTTTCTGTTCCCATGGTGCCATATAATAGGGTCTCACTTTGTCCTTAAAATGTGCGTGTTCGGAGGTTCCCCTTTTACTCATTGTTCATGTCATTTATGACTGGAAACTCGCATGGTCATACTACTGCCCAGAGCTCAGGGCTTCACCAGGAACTTCGCATCCTCTCTCCAGCCATAGTACCTGTGGATACTCGGTCTCTAACTGCAGCTATACATGCACTGCTTCACACACTGAACCCCAACTCCAGAATCACGCACTCCCTCTACAGCAGGGGTAAGTAAACCTTTTGAGCCATGGGCCCCTCCCCCCTTACATTCATGAAATTTGGTTGGGGGTCCCTAAGGTGGGTTACTTCCTATATATATATAGATAGATACACATTTACCCGTTCTAGACTTCTCATGATTTTAAAGACCTCTATCATACACATACACATATACATGAAGGATATCCACCATGCTAGCCAGTGGCTCAAAGCCCACCTTTTGATTTTCTTCCAGTGGCATTAAGGAGCAAGAACACACAAACATAGGCACAGAGGCAGACACCCCACACCCAGACAGAAACAGATACCTCATATCCAGACAAACACAGATACCTCACATCCAGATTGACAGAGCAAAATAGAGACCCAGAAGGACACAAAGACCCCACCCACACAGACATCCAGACATAGGGCCTCATTTTCTAAAGTATCGCAGGCCTGCGATACTTTAGGGAATGAGGGGCGAGGGGCCAAAACGGGGGGGGGGGGGGCGGGCTTGTGCTAGCCGGCAGCGATTGCACTGTCGCGGTGCGATCGCTGCCGGTTTTGCACCCAGTAGCCCCACCATAGAAGGTGTAGCTATTGGGCGCGAACTCGGACGCGAAAAGGGCCTTACCTTTTCGTCGTCCGCGGTGTCTTCGCGGAGTCGGCCCCGGTGATGTCCCGACTCCTCCTCTTCCGGGGCCGACTCTGCCCCCATTTTGGTATCGCACGCGATAAGGGACTTTTCGCGTGCGATACCAAAATGGGGGCCATAGAGCGATACAAACACAATTAACCCATACCCAGACTGACACAAAGAGACAAAGACTCCCTGATCTTAGATATAAAAACCCAGTACTCACACAGCACAGACCTACCACACATAGAAAAACACAGACTCACCAGAGACAGACCCACATTACACTCAGAGAGACACAGGTAGATACACCACATCATGCACAGACACACAGACTGCAGCAAACAAAAAAAACACAGACACACACACACTTCACACCCAGACAGAGATGCATCAGATCCAAAGGGATAGGCTATAAATCACAATGGTAAGGGTTGGAAAAGTTTTCAAAAAAACTTAAGTGCCAGCCAAAATTGTTGAGGACCTGGGAAAAAAAAACTTAGTTTTTTGCATTTTTACTGATGTCACTATTTTTTCCTATTTTCTCTATTTTTATATTTTTCTTAGTTTGCTTATCTTTTTTTTTTTTTTATCTTCACATATTTTCGTTTGCTTATTTCACTTTTTAAAACTTGCCTTTATTCTCCTTTCCTCACTCTCTCTGATCTCTTTGCCCTTTTCTCTTCCCCTACCTCACCACTTCTTTCCTCCCAAGGTGGCCAACAGCTATGATCTCCCCTCCCTGGGTAGGGACCTGGTGGCAGCAGGAAGCCCGAGGGTGGCAGCTCTTCTTGCATTCTGGAACACCGCAGTGGCTCTTCCCACATCCCGTCCTGCCGCAGAGTAAGCATCTCCCTCGCCCGGGCCTGCCACAGCTCTCCAGCCCACCAAAAAAGATTCATGTCTAAGCCACGGCATGCTTACAGTCATATCACGGCACTTTTGCAGCTTCCTCCCTCCTGAGCTTGCAGTACCTCCACGGCACTGAGACTTGGCAGCATAGCAATTTTTTCTTCTCTTAATGGGCAGCCAACATGCCTCCCTTCAAGGTTGTTCATGCCCCCCGCCCCCAGTTTGTTCACCCCTGCTCTAGAACATGTTCACATCATCTCTAATGGGCAATACCATTAGCACTCAAAAGACAGGGGGTTTACCCTCTCTGGGACATGCCATCTGCCACAGGTGCTACATGAGTAAGTCAGAATATGTTTTATGTGAGCCAGGTGGCTACAGGCCCTATTGAACAACAGTGAAGGAGATGTATAGCAGCAAAATTCAAAATGGAAAATATCCACAGGAATGGTTTCCCATGGGCTACTATTTGCTGTTCTTTGCCTAGAACAGGGGTGGCCAACTCTAGCCCTCAAGAGCCACAAGCAGGCCAGACTCTCAGGATATCCACAATGGATATGCATGAGATAGATTTGCATGCACTGTCACCACTGTATGCAAATCTATCTCATGCATATCCATTGTGGATATCCTGAAAACCTGGCCTGCTTCTGGCTCTCGAGGACCAGAGTTGGCCAGCCCCTGGCCTAGAACATCTGTTTATTATGGCAGGTTATAAGTTTAACAAATAAATAATTAATATCTGAACCCAGCTCCCCTTTCTTCCATTTACCCTCTGTACATACTGGATTTCACTCGCCTTAAGTTTAAGGTGGGGGAGTAAAGGGGAAGACAGAAAGGGATACAATCAATATTTTATGATATACATGATTAAGCTAGAATTCACCATGCAAATACTGATGTCCTTCCTTGCAGGAAAGATGTATACACTTATTTACATCAATTTCTTTCACTATTTCAGCATCTTCTCTTACTTCTATCATGACAGTTTGTGCTCCTCATCCTCCATTCTCTGTTTATGCTATTAATTCTTTCCATGCCCCTTCTGCTGCAAGAGAGGCTGGTATTTATGAAATGTAAAATGATTATTCTGAGAGGAAGTGACATCACCAGGGTGGATGGCAGCCTAAAACGGCGCTCCTTCCACAGGCAAGCGAGCATCCCGAAACATCCACTAATTCGGATCAGAATGGATCTGACCAACTATATATCCTGGTAGAATAGAAGCAGCGGATGACACCTAAAAGAAAAACGCTTGACTTTAAGCAATATTCATATCGAAAATCAGAAGGGAATAGGGAGGCCCTGCAAGCCAATATGGCGGAATCTGCAGCGGAGAGCGACTCATGCGCTGACAAAGACCAAGGACCCAATCCCTCTGTAACTGATGCAAGCATTCCAACACAGGCCGAATTTAGAGAGTGGTTTTGTAAGCTTCAGCTCGATATTAAAAACCACAAAAGAGATATTATGACTGCCATCAGTGAGATTAAAGAAGAGATGGCGGACATCGGACATCGACTGGATGAAACACAGACTCAGGTGGAAGCACAGGACGAAGAAATTAAAAACATTGGGCACTGACATGTCAGGAGTGCAGCAAACATGTGAGGCACTCTCACTAAAGCTAGAGGATATCGAAAACAGGGCGAGACGAAATAATCTCCGTTTTCGAGGGATCCCGGAATCGGCAGAACCTCAGAATTATCAGGAGGTCATACAACAGATATGTGCAAACCTGCTAAGCTTAGAAGAGGGCTTAGAGATGGGGGAACAGAGCCCTGTTAAATTAGATCGGGCTCACAGAGCGTTGGGTCAGCGACAACAAAATCAGCCCAGAGACGTCAAAGTCTGTTTTCATAATTATTCGGAGAAAGAGAAAATATATCACCTGGCTGGACAACAATCATCCATTCAGTGGAATGGAAATAACATTAATGTATGTGCAGATTTGGCAGCAACTACTCTTCGGAAATGGCAAGAGCTAAGAACAGTCACTGCGCTCCTGCAGCGGGAAAATCTGAAATACAGATGGCTATATCCTTTCGGTTTGCAGTTTGCAAAACAAGGTATCACCTACAGGATTAAGACATTATCAGAAGCAGCGAAAGTCTTACTGGAAGCAGGCTACTCAGACCATGTGAAAACTTCCACACCAGCTCCCACAACGCACAAACCCGATGCTCCAAGATGGCAGAGAGTGGACAAAGGTGGTCGTAGACTTAAAAGAAATTCGCAGAGTCCGGCATCCCTTGCTGCTCATACATGAGGGTTTAAAGCTGTCACTAAGGCTGCTTTATGGCTACTCTAAATCTGATCCAGATTTCTCACATTTATTACATATGATGGAACTAGTTACAGTTATCCGTTCAATTTAAATAAGATGGGATTGTTTGTTAAGTGGGAGAGATATGATATACTGTTGACTTTCCTCTCATGCCTACTTTCAGCCCTCTCTACAGAGACGGCTGCCAAGGGAAATTAAAGGGGAAGGGGATGGGAAGGAGGCTGGGGAGGGATGGGGTGGGGGGTCTTGCTCTGGTACATTAGGTATGAATCTAGGGTAAATGCAATGTTTTTGATGTATAATTTGAGCATCTGTGTCCTTTCTTACTATGGCACTTATGTCTGTGTTCTACATCAGAACACCCAGTTAGCCATGATGGAAAGTATGGTCCTACTAGTAATATGTGCCTTGGCTTTGTCACCCATGAGCTATATCTTACCAACTATGATGAAACAAAATGACTGAATTTAATGTGATCTCTATGAATGTAAAAGGTTTAAATAGCTTTCGTAAGCGTAAACAGTTCTATATTGAGTTAAACCACATGCGAGCAGCCATTACAATGTTTCAAGAATCACATCTCACTAATAGGCATGTTAACTTAATGCACTCCCCTCAATATCCGCTTCAGTATTGGGCAGCGGCTCACAAGCAATCCAAATATACAGGAGTCTGTATTGTTTTTCGGAAATATTTCATATTCAATGAGATCAAATGTGTCAGGGACCCAGATGGGAGATATTTAATACTGGTAATCTCTGTAGGGGGACATATATTTAGTCTGGTGACAGTTTATGTGCCTAATCACCATCAGGGTCAGTTCTTCCAATTGCTTACTGAGAATGTGCAAAATAAAGCAGAGGGGCAAATTTTGATGGGGGGAGACTTCAATATGACCCTTAATCCTTACTTAGATAACTCCAGGGGATCCTCACCAGTATCTCAAAGATCGTGTGATCCTTAAGAGGATGCTTGAAAAATTAAATTTGCTAGATGTATGGAGGACAAGGTACCATAAATCTAAAAATTATAGCTTTTATTCACGTCCTCATGCCACCTATTCCAGAATTGATCTCTTGCTAGTGGATAAAGGATTGATCAATAGCGTATCTAGAGGATTGATCAATAGCGTATCTAGAGCAGAAGTAGACCATATAACATGATCAGATCATGCCCCAGTATGGATAACCATATATTTTCATTTTCTAGATCAAGGGCAACTATATTGGAGGCTAAATGATTCCCTGTTGGATGACCCAGTTTATGTTTCTACCTTGGAGGGTAGTATGCGGGAATATCTGCTTTTTAATGACGATAATTAGGTATCACCAGGGATGGTGTGGGAGGGCATGAAAGGCATAGTCATCGGCTAACCGATTGCTCACATTTCCAACATCAAAAAACAGGACAGTGAGAGAAAATGTCTGCTGGCTCAGATAGGTGAAGCGGAAAAGATACATAAGATAGTGCCCTCACATCTCCACTGGCATACACTGCAAAGTCTAAGGGATAAACTGGCAAATCTAGATGCAGCAACTATTGCATTTCAATTGGATCAGGTCAAACAAAATTTTTCAAGGGTGGGAACAAAGCAGGCAAATTACTGGCTCAAAAATTGAAAGCCCTTAGGACTCAAAATAATGTAATAAAAATTAAGGATGACAAAGGAAATATCTTAACTGGTACAAAAGAAATTAGACAAAGGTTCATGCAATTTTATGCAGAATTATATAGTGCCAATGCTAATATCAATGATACGGATTTGGAGGCGTATTTATCGAATGGGGACATCCCAATTTTACATGCAACTGGATGTACCTGCCTTGATGAGGAAATTTCCTAATTAGAATTACAAGCAGCAATCAGCCATCTAAAACCAGGAAAATCCCCAGGTTTAGATGGGTACACAGCTAAATTTTATCAAACCTTTTCAAAGGTAGTAACTGCTCCTCTCACATCCCTGTTTAATTCTTTAAGAGAAGGTGGAATGATCCCTCAGATGGCGAATAAAGCTGGAATTACTATCTTAGCTAAACTGGGATGGGACCCCACAGTTTGCGGCTCCTATCGGCCGATTTCTCTTATAAATATCGATCTTAAGATTTTAGCTAAGATATTGGCTGATAGGCTGAAGGGAGTGGTTGGTGATCTTATTTTTCCAGATCAATCTGGCTTTATCCCTGGTCGGATGGCTTTGGATAATATTAGGAAAGCTATAGATTTTATTTGGTGGGCACAACATTATGAAACACCGGCTCTGCTGCTAACCATCGACGCTGAAAAGGCATTCGATCTTGTACATTTGCCATATTTATTTAAATTGTTGGAACGTAAGCAGTTTGGACTGCTATTTATCAATTGGATTGCTAAATTATATGATTCCCCAATGGCATGCCTAAAAATCAATGGGGGTACACGGATGCTTTTCAAGTTCAAAGAGGTACAAGGCAGGGGTGCCCCCTCTCACCCTTACTGTTTGCACTTTTCTTCGAGCCACTTTCTATCCAAATCCGTAATAATCCTCAAATAAAAGGTATTGATTAAAAGGGATTCACAACAAAGCTTTCCCTTTTTGCAGACAATATTTTATTTTCAGTCTCTGACTCTGTTTCACTACCAGAGATTGAGATGGAAATATCCCAGTTTAGCGCTGCCTCTGGATTCAAAATCAATTGGGATAAATCGGAGATTTTTATTGCTGTAAACCGATGTGATAGTTCCTGAATGATGGTATATAAAATCCAATAAATAAATACATTTTTTATATCACAATCCCAACTAATCAGGCAGCACTTCTCAAATCAGCTCACAAGTTTAAATGGGCAACTAAGAAGATTAAATATCTAGGTAGACTTGATGACTTGTTCCATTTGAACTACACCCCTCTCTTAACAAAAATCTATAAAGAATTAGAAGAGTGGGACAGATACCACATTTCATGACTAGGGAAAATTGCTGTGATCAAAATGAATGTGCTTCCACGCCTCCTTTATCTTTTTCAAACTTTACCGATTTTTGTATCGAGGGAGGATATGGATAAATGGCAACGACATTTGTTGAATTTTTTTTTTTGGGGGGGGGGCGGGTAAATTTCCTCTTGTTTCCAAAAAAATAATTTACTTATCAAAGGAAGGGGGGGGGGATTGGGCGTGCCCAACTTACACTGGTATCACGCTGTTGCCCATATACAAGCAATCTTAGATTGGCATAAAACCCCAGTGATTAAGCGGTGGATAAAAATGTAACAAGCCATGATGGGTGCTGTACCTATGCAAGCTCTGATTTGGAAACCCAAAATGTTTTGGCCTAAATTGCAAATGATCCCCACCCCATTATCTACTACTTTGAGAGTTTGGGACCAATGGCGGAAAAATATCATGGGGCAGCAAATATATTCTACCCAAACTCACCTCTTTTATAATACAACATTTACTTCAGGTTTGCCGCTCCTAGCTTTTTTCTGAATGGAAAAAGCGTGGCATCATAATTATAGATAACATTTGGAATCTGCAGGGAGTTACAGATTTTGACGACTTATGTGTCAAATATGATTTACCTACCTCAGAGAGATACAAATACCTCCAACTTCGACACTTCTTAACTACTACGCAGATTCTAGAGAGCCTGAAGGGCAGAGTAACTTTTTTCGTAGGCCTCTGTAGAGGGGCGAATAAGATCACAAAAGTCATTTCTAAAATATATGGATTTTTGAACAAAGCTCTCCCTGATAAACCACACTTTATAAAGGCCTGGGAAGCAGACTTGGGCATTGTGTTGGAGTCTGATAGTTGAACAGAAATATACAAAATCATGGAAAAAGGGTTAATCGCAACAACACTAATAGAAAATTATATCGTTGGCACCATTGTCCTATGTACTTGCATAAAATATACCCCAAGCTTTCTGGGAAATGTTGGAAAGTATGTCAACAAGATGGCAGTTATTTTCATTTATATAGTGGTCCTGTCCTTATATCCGACAGTACTGGTGCCAAATTTTCCACTGGGTGTCTTTGCTGAATCACACTGACTGTGTGTATACAGCGGGTCAAGTTCTATTACATATCTCCAGAGGAGACGAGGTACAACAGGTTCACAAATTGGAATATTATATTTTTGTAGCTGCGAGATGTGTCCTTGCTAAGCAATGGAAGACGTCTAAAATTCCACAATTATCTGAAGTGCAAAGCAAGGTATCCACAATATATACATTGGGGAAAATTACTGCTTGTAAAAACAATTCTCTCACACTGTTCTTGAAGATATGGCTCCATATGAAATATGGCAAACTTCTAAATGATGAAGTTAGGTCAATCATTGATGCTCTGATGGTGTATTTGGATGAAACCGAGATGGGGTTTGTCAGGGGTCGAATCGATGCAGATGGATATATAAGGATTTCTCAGTATTTTATATGGTCATGGCTACCCACTAGCTAGATCCACCATAGACGACAGAGCAAGAGAGAGGATGGAGAGGGGGAGGGGAGGGAGAGATAGGTTAAAAACTCAGGGAGTAAATAATTGAGAAAAAGCTCTGATCATACCATTTGAATATTGTTTATTATATATGGGATTGTTCCAAAATTGGTCATTCTTATGTTATTCTTGCTATGTACTTGGTTTTTGACTTTGCCTATGATCATTAATGTTTGTATTGGCTACACTTCCAATAAACATTATAATGGAAAAAAAATGATTATTCTCAGAGGACAAGCAGGATATTTGTCTCCTATATTCCATCTCATTCCTTACTGCTTTATGTCCCATCGTTTTTGATAATTCGTTTAGATTCCAGAGAAACCACATCCAGTTATCAAGCACCTTCTTTATGGAACTCTCTACTACTTGACATTCATTCTATTCCTAGCTACTTAAATTTCAAGAAAGAAATTAAAACCTGGTTCTTTAATAAGGCACTTGACAAAATTTAAGCTATTTTTTCAGAATGGATGATTGTAATTTGGTGATGCTATAATTGTGAATTGTGAATTGCTGGATCTTTAACTGTATTTTTTCTTTTATGTTAGAGTTATTTTATGTTGTTTGAAGTTTATGTTTGCTTTAATTTTGTATTATCGCTTTACAAGCGGTTATAAAGTTTTAATAAATTAAATGAAAGGAACTTTGATTTCAAAGCTTTTAGAAGCTTTGAGTAGGCTCTTCTGGGCATGTGCAGCTCTAGCCACTTCCCTGCATCCCAGTCAGGGTCACTCCTCAGTCTCATGTTTTCTGCAGAACCTTCATATCACAATTCTTTGCTCACTCTCACAACTACTCCAGTGAAAGTTTCGGGAGCTGCAGGCGCTGTGTTTTTTTTTGCAGGTCCTTATGCTTTTTTCTCTCTGGAGTACATTTAGTTAGGTTTTATCTATTTTGTTTTTATTTCTTGTTTTTTATCCTTTATTTCTGTTGACCACACGGTACACCAGTCTGAAGTCCAGTGCAGCCTGTTCAAGGTTTTTTTCTCAGCTTTCGCGTTGTGTTTTTGCTTTAGTCTAATGCCTTATGGGGCCTGCAGTTTTCAGGGGACTTGCCTGGGTAGAGACCATGGTTTCTCTGGTGGCTCCTCCCTGTGAGGCTCCCATTTTTAGATAGCGTTCCAGGTAGAAGCTTTGAGAGACTTAGACTGATCGATGATTGACTGAGACTCCAGCATCAAGGGATCCAGGATGGCTAGTGCTAGATGGAGTATTCCCATAGAGTGGAGAGCTCATCCTCCCCACAATCCTGGGAACTGCATTTGCAGCTTTTTAGTGTCAGGGAACATCCATCCTTCCCAGTTGTGGGGCTTAGGTCAACTTATGTTGAAGACTCACTCTCAGCCTGAAGGTAAGTGCATTAAACTGGGCCTGCCAGGGGAAAGCTTGAGATTTTTCCCCTCAGTGTTTTACTTCTTTCTCAGAGAAGTGGATGTTTATATAATCCCTTGTCCTGGGGAGGCTACTTCTGAGTAGCTTGCTTTCTACCTGAACCATCTGTCTTTTTGTGACAGTGTCCTTTGCTGGATTCAGGAAAAGAGATAAGTCTGTCACCAATATCCAGATGTTCCTTACTCCTGTGGCGCCACTTGGAATGGTGCCTATCAGCAGCAACCTGCAGATGCGCACACTGGACAATGCAAGACATGCGGGGTGCTGCTGCAAGGTGAAGACAGCACACGCTGTTGTTAGTGAACTTCCTTTACTGGAAATCCATTCCCTAGAAGCTGGAAGGATCGTTCTCTCGCGAAAGAGACTTGTATGTTGAATTCCTGCTGTGAAAAGCATAAACCTGCCACTTGACGTTCATTCAAGACAAGTCATCATCACGTTCAAGGTATATAATGGCCCCTAAAGTATGGGTCGTTTCATTCACTCCACGTCTCGGGCAATATCCGCAGCACCCAACTATGAGAGAGACACTTTCCAAGTGGCAGATTCATTCAGATGTTGTCTAGTACAACTTGTCCTGGCTATGGATGCATCTAATTTTGGTTTGGGAGCTCACATAAGGGGCTCCATACCCATCAATAAAAATGACAGAAAAACAAGAAAACTCATAGACCATATTGTATCATACAATAAAACTATCTATCTCTGGCATCTGCTGGATCTCCATCAAATATCTGCAACATCGTCGGTGGCTACTCAGACACACAGTGGAGGATATCAAAGGATGTAAATTCTGTATAAGAAGACATACCATCAGCAGGAAAAAGGAGAAAAAATTACCCTCGTATAGGTCACTAGTGGGACCCTACCTTGAGTAATGTGTTCAGTGCCGGGGGCCACATAGTCGTAAGGATATTGAAAGAATGAAATGATTCAGAGAAAGGCTACTAAAATGGTTCAAAGCCTGCAACACAAACTCTACCAAGAAAGGCTTAAGACATTCAAGATGTACTCACTGAAGGAAAGTAAGGAAAGGGGGATATGGTAGAAACATTCAAATATCTGAGAGGCTTTAATCCAACACAGGCAGATAAAATTATCCCTAGAAAAAGAAAATGAAGGCAAGGGGGCCATGATATTAAGTTGCAGAGAGGAAGGTTTCAGAGGAAAAAAAGAGAAGATGCTTCTTTACTATAAGCGTGGGAGATGCCTGGAAGAGCCTACGGGCAGAGATAGGAGAAAGCAAAACCTCGACTAAATTCAAGTATGCCTGAGAAAGATCTAGAGGAGTGAGGCAGGAACAAGGTTGCAGGGTTACACTACTGCAGACAACTCTCCCTTCACTCCCTCAAGAGCAGAGGCATGGGGTAAGGTAATAAGAAGAAAGCAAGGTGCAGATAAAGGAAGTGCAAGTTAGTGACACTGCATATAGCAGTCAGATGGTAGTCAGCAGGTGACAACTCCCCAGAAACCAACCAGTTTGAGGTTGGCAGGTTGGTGATTGCCAAGTACTGCCTAGCAGGGCAGACAGATGTTAGGGCAACAGTCTTATTAGTTTGTTAGCTGTTTAGATTACTACAAAACTTGGTGGTAAGTCATGGGGGAAGGGGGAGGAAGGCCTGAGTGTTGTATTAAGTAAAATAACTCTCATGCTTATCTGCTCTTGCTGGTAGAGAACCAAAGAGGAGGGCAAGAAAAACTGACTTAAATAAGAAGCAATATCCTACATGAAGTCAAGCTTTTACAGTTGGCTACTGGAATATATCCTTAATAGGGAAGACCAGAATAAGCGGGCAGTCTGGATGGGCCAATTTATTTTATCAGCTTTGAAATGCCTGAAAAGTGGAATATTAAATCAAATAAATAAAATCTTATATCATCTACTATGCTATGTTTCTATGTTACCAAAAGGAAATTAATGAAAGCTATATCAGTGGAATCCTCTAAATAGAAGATAAGCCAATAAAACAGCAATTCTTCACAGAGATCAAAATCCATACATTTAAATTGAATATTTGAAAGGGATTTTTCAAGTGTTCTGGAGAACTAACGTTATTCACAGATGAAGGCTTAACCCCTATAATCACAGCTTTTCACAGGCAGCTGAACTTTTGTTAGTTCTTCAGGATCTTGCTCGAGACTAGCATGGTTCTCTAATATTCTTGTTATCATAAAAGGCTTCAAACCATGCATAAAACATGCTATAATTAAACTGTACAGTAAAAGGGACTGAAAAACGTAAACCAGTAACATGATATCTTACAGACAAGAAAGGTATACATGCATCAAAACACAGTAAATCTGAAACATACTAAGGGCACAGATCCTTAACTAAAACGGACAGACTTGGGTCAGGTTTTTTTTTTTATATATATATATATATATATATATATTTTTTTTTATATATATATATATATATATATTATTCTTGCTTCTCTAAACTAGGTCAGTTTAACATTTACATTTTCTACCTAAATTTCCGAGCCCAGTGGGATGCATACTTCTATTCTTTCTGTACAAATGAGTTTTTTTTTTTTAATTTTTATATAAAGATATTAAAAGCAAAACAGTGCTGCAGTAGGAATAGCATTGTTGTTATAACAGCAGGCTGAGAACCAGGGAAGCCAGGGATCAAATCCTACTTGATACTTCTTATGTCTCAGTTACAAACTTAGGGCCTTATATACTAAACCTTTTACATGTAGACACAAAAATGGGAGAAAACCTTTAGTAAACAGGCTCCTTACATTGTAAATCCTCTGGGGACAGGGAAATACCTACAGTACCTGAATGTAACTCGCCCTGAGCTACCAATCAATAGGTGTGAGCTAAATTTAAAAAAATAAATATATATATATCTACAAAAGCTTACAGCACTTGGTACACAGTTGACCAAATATATGTTTTGACTTAATAGTTTAATTTAAAAAACTGGAATGCACCTTCTTTATGGGTGAAAAACTTATTTTATAATTCTGCACAAAAATGGGTGTATTTGGCTACAACTCTTTTAAAATACCAGAAGTATTACAGTTTCAATAGCCATTACAGAAGCATGACTCCCCAACTCAAACTGATACAGGGTTAATCTCAGCCTTGACTGGTGGCTAACGATTTTTCCAGGCATGCAGCGGAATATTTTACTGCTATGTTCATCCATCTGTGCTTCCTTCAACAGTATGAATTTGCCAAAGCTATAACAATTTTTTTTTTTTACTTTATGCTATTTCACATTCACCAACACACCACTAAAATAAATCTGCAGTGTCAGAAGTACTTCCCACAGAACCAGCCAGCTGGCAGCACCCCAACTACTTTGCACTTACACACAGATAACTGTGACGTTTCACCCTGAAATTCCTCTCAAGATAGTTTCCTTCAAGATCTCATCTTACAGCAATAGAGAGTAAGGCATAGTATTATGGAAGTAAATCTTTTTTAGAATGAACAGATCTCTCTTGCAGATGAATGATGATTGGATCCAACTGGAGACCTGATAATCTCATTTTTAAAGCTTAGACCATGCTCTTGGTGATTTGAACAGATGTATAGTTCGTTTTTATATTAAATGCCAAGTTGCATGATAACTGAAATATTTATAGCAACGAGTTGTGGGAGCCTGGTGTCCATGGTCTAGACTTGTACACGCATTTTTCACAACAGAAACTTTTATATATTTTTCATAAAATAAATTTCTTATATTTTAAAACAATAATGAAATAAAAGAACATTCTTTGAAAAATAAAATAGTGGATTCAAGTTCTTACCTAGAAAAGGTGGTTTGGGTATAAAATTCCTCAGAACAGTTTCCTTCATATTTCCAAAATGTTTCCCTGACTGCTTCCCACCTATTGCCTTGACCCAAACTGAAATTTAATTTTAACTGATAATTTTCCTTTCCTTGAGTCCTGCTAAACAAATCTTTACTCATAGGATTTCCCTCTCCACATCTGCCAGAGACAGAGAACCCACTTTATTCTTCCTTCCTGTGATGTCACATCGAGCTATAAGGGAGGTGTGGCCTTAGACAGTTACCAATAATCTTCTTTCAAAGCCAGAAAGGAACAACTTCCCTACTCCAAAAGGAGTATATTGTGACAAAAAAAAATTCAAGAATGCAACGGAGAGAGATCCCTTGAACTTCTCTCCTTGCTTTCTTGATCTCACTTTTTATTATATATATATATATGTGTGTGTGTGTGTATATATATATATACACCCCCACACATACACACACACTGTGTTTCCTTACCTTTCTGCTAGATTAGTCCTTACTCAAGGAAAGAACCCAAGCTATTACTCCTTTAGGCAGAAGAGAGTGCTGCCTCAAGGATGTTCACTCCAAAGGCCACATCTGCCTTAGCCAGTATATCCAGTATGTAATGCAGGGAAGATCAGGTGGCCACTCTACAGATCTCCTCTGGGGACACCGATGATACCTCTGCCAATGATGCCGCCTATGCTCTGAAGAAATGTGCCTGGAAAACAGTCAGTGCCTATTTTCCCCTATGAAGATAGGCTGACTTAACTGTCTCTTTAATCCATCTGATTATTGTAGGCCCAGAAGCCGCTTCTCCCTTCCATTGATCTCCATGTAGAACGAACAGCCTATCCATTTTTCAGAAGGGGTTTGAGACTTTTAGGTACCTTAAAAGTATGCGTGGTAACATTCATATGAAATTGTTTCATGACCTTAGAGATGAATTTGACAGAAAGTCAGAACCTTTTTACTGCAGGCTGGTGGCTGAGCTAGAGGGTTTCAGGTGACAGGGATGGGATCCAGGTGTCCTAAACCCGGTGGCGAGAGTAATTGTTAAGGAAGATGTTTCAAGACAAGGAATCTCTAAGCTCTATAGGGCAGTACTAGAGAGCCAGATGGTGCGAGATCCCCCTCTCAAGATAGTTGTGCAGAACAGGGATTTGAACCTAATCCTAAATGCAGAAGCCTGTTATATAAAATCTCTATATGTAATGGACGTGTTGAATTTACAGTTAAACTCCTTCAAAGGACCTACAGGTACCCTGCCTATTACACTAAATTCTTGGCTCAGCCTCCGACCTATGTTGGAGAGGATATGGGCAAATCGGTTCATACCTACATGTGTGGTGAGATTTCCCCTTCGTGGAAGTATTTTGAAACCAGATTAGTGTTGAAATGTGTTCCATACTTGGGGTAGATGTTAACTTTACATCGTCACTCTGTCTTTTGGGCCAGTGGGGTTATCACACCCTGAGCACAGCTAAACATATCTTTAAGGTCGCCCTTCTCTGTTTCTTCTCCATCGCAGTTATATCTTTTTTGAGATGCGGCGACCAGAATTGTACACAGTATTCAAGGTGTGGTCTCACCATGGAGCGATACAGAGGCATTATGACATTTTCCGTTTTATTCACCATTCCCTTTCTAATAATTCCCAACATTCTGCTTGCTTTTTTGACTGCTGCAGCACACTGAAGCGACGATTTCAATGTGTTATCCACTATGATGCCTAGATCTCTTTCTTGGGTGGTTGCTCCTAATATGGAACCTAATATTGTGTAACTATAGCATGGGTTATTTTTCCCTATATGCATCACCTTGCACTTATCCACATTAAATTTCATTTGCCATTTGGATGCCCAATTTTCCAGTCTCACAAGGTCCTCCTGCAATTTATCACAATCTGCTTGTGATTTAATTACTCGGAATAATTTTGTATCATCTGCAAATTTGATTACCCCAATTGTCATATTCCTTTACAGATCATTTATAAATATATTGAAAAGCATGGGTCCCAATACAGATCCCTGAGGTACTCCACTGCCCACTCCCCTCCCTCTGCGGTTTAGATTCACCTAACTCTTTAATGTGCTTCTCTAACTCCTCAATGAACAGGAGGCCTACTTTAAAGGGCAATTTGCAAAGGCAAGTTTTAGATACAGCATTTGTCTCACAGTTGTGGAGTCAAAGTAGCTTCCTTGCAGACACCCCTGATATGCCACCACTCTGGAGGCCATCCTAATAAAATCATATAGAGTATCAGCTAGATAGGTCTCGCCAGCAGAGGTGTACTAAGGAAGGGGGGGGGGGGTGTGTCCGCCTTGGGTGCTAATGGGAGGGGTGCCATTGCCATGGTCTTGTGGTGACGCACAGAAATAATGTGCTGGCGGGGTTCCTACTCCCCGCCAGCAAAAGTGAGACCCTGCAGTGCCGCCAGCCTTTCCCCGGAGCCGGTGGCAGAAGAAGAGGCCTTGCCATGCCCATGGCCTTTCCCTGGAGCCAGCAGCAGATGAAGAAACATCAAAGTTGCATACCTGTAACTGGAGCTCTCCATGGATAGCAACACAAAACAGCCCCACCTGCTAGGTGACATAACCGACAGTGGATCAATGAACTCCTTCATAGCTCTGAAGATTCTAGAAGAATTTTCGGAGCCTGCATAGTAGCGCCTAGTGATCGTTACCATTCGATTGCTTTCAGTCTGTTGAAAGCTACAAAGTACATACTTAAGTAGTTTGATCAAATAAAGATTTCTATATTGTGATGCAGTACGACCTGGCCCGGGGCAGAAACAGCTGAGACACAGCCGAGCAGAAGCTAGTGGTACCAAACTTAGCCACCGGAGGGCGCTGAGGAAGGTAGCAAAGACTACACTTCCCAGGTTCCCCGAACCAACACCTGACCCCTGGCTGGAGCCTGAGCAGGAACAGGTGGAGGAAATTGGGACTGATCCCTATGACTCAGCAGAATCTATGGAGGCTGAGGAAGAGGGCATGCGCCCGTGGTGGACCTGGCCACAAAAGCCCGGCTCCTCGGAGTCTCTGGAGGAGGAGATGGAGGTAAGCTGGGGAGAGGAAAGCTCCAGCTGTTCCTCTATGGAGGTGGAATAACCAGGAGGTTGGGGGATGGTAAATCCTGTATTGCTGTATGGATGTATGAGACAGGCGGGAAGGGAATTGTGTTTTAAATGCTGTGTACCCTGGGGCTTGTAAGGACAACCCCGCATTAATATAAGGCTGCAGCCGCTGAGCTACAGCACCACATTAAACTCCTTATTGATTAAGATCCTTTTTCTGTGTACTGCTTGGGAGTGCCAGGACTGGGCCTGGCACTCTGACTAGAGGCTGTGAGGAGTCCATAGCAGCGCTATGCTTGAGCTGTGCAAGGGGACAAGACGTGTCATAGGAGCGAAGCCAGAGGCCTGAAGCCCAGCAAAGCCCCACAGCACGCTGAGCGGAGGGACCTGATCGTGACAAATGGTGGCAGCAGTGGGATCCTTGAAACTCGCTGACTGGAGGGCAGACCCAGCGGTCAACTACCTGTGCTTCTACTGACCTAGTGAAGGCATGGCGTCCGAGGAAGTGCTAAAATGGATGGCAACCCAGATGCAGCAGCAGCAAGAGGCCATGCAGCACATGATTCAGCGCATGATGGATCACCAGCAGCAGCAACAGCTCCCGTTGATCCAGATGTTGGAGGAGCAGCGCAAGGTCACCCAGCTCTGGGCCGCCCAGCAGGCTACTGGAACAGCAGGTACCCCACACCCGATGACTGGGACTGGCGGAGTAGGCCGGATGGACCTCATGCACGGTACCCACCTAGAGAAGATGGGTCCAGGGGATGACCCTGAGGCCTTCCTGGTCACGTTTGAACGGGTGGCTAGTGTGGCTGGTTGGCCCAGAGAACAATGGTCTGCCCGGTTGGCCCCTTGTTTAACAGGCGAGGCCCAAGCCGCCTATAGGGCTTTGGCCCCGGAGCAGGCCATGAACTATGCCTTGCTGAAGACAGCCATCTTGGACCGACTGAGTATAACCCAGGATTGGTATCGGCGCCAATTCAGGGAAACCTGGTTACAGCCGAAAGACAGACCTCGGGCCCTGGCCCAGCATTTGAAGGACCTCGCATATAGATGGCTAGAACCCGAAGGGAAAACGGTGACTAAGCTCATGGAGCTGATAGTGCTAGAACAGTATATAGGAGCACTACCACCTCCAATGAGGAGCTGGGTGATTCGCCAAGGAGCAAGTGGGCTCGAGAGGGCGATAGTGAATACAGAGAGATACTTGGAGGCAGAAGCAGCTATGGGAGGTGGCGCATCCTCCAACAAAGAGAAAGGGTCTAAAGGACCAGGTCTGAGCAAGGCAGGTAGTCAAGGGGTTGCAAGGAATCAGAGAGGTCCCTTACAGGTGCTCGGTGGAAGGGGTGGACCGCAGGAAGAGACAGGCCCAGGACGGGAGGCGGGGGTAAGGCCGGCCCCAGGGCGATGTTTCCATTGTGGGGGAGCTGGGCACTTCAAAAGGGAGTGTCCACGCTTAGCTACCGCATATGCCCACCCACCGGAGCGAAGGGAGGAAGCAGTATCCAGAGACCCGAATCCCTACTTTCAGCAGGTTCGGGTTAATGGTCAGCCAGTGCAGGCCTTAATAGACACTGGCACTAATCAGGCGCTGCTCTCTAAGAAACTGGCTGTGGCTTTGGGACTCAAGATGCCCCAAGCCCAAAAAGGGGAGGTGGTGATACGATGTGTACATGGTACGGCCGTTAGGTACCCGGTACATGAGGTACTGGTACGTTGGAGAACCCATGAGGACATCGTAGAGATAGCCATAGTGGAAGGATTGCCGGTGCCCCTCATTTTGGGGAGAGAGTGGAGGCACCTCGCGGAGGTGTTGGCGGGCAGGCAAACTTTGATAACCACAAGAGCCCAAGCCCAGACACAAGAGGTACGTGAGCATGAACCCCCTCTAGGAGAGATTTTTCCCTTTGAGGAGGGGGAGGTGGTGGAAACTCCCGGGGTTAGTCGTAAGCCCCGAGCGAAGAGAAAGAGGGAGAAGAGGAGACAGACTGGCCCAGAGGAAGGTGAGGACGAGGGGTCCACTAAAGAAATGATAGGCTCCCTGCTAGCACAGTTCCCAGAGTTTAAAGAGGAGCAGGTTAAGGACCCAGCCTTGAAGGTGGCCTGGGAAAAGGCTAAAGTATCTATACAACAGCTTGCTAATAAAGAGGCTATGATATACCCCTACTTTATGGTCCAGAAGGGATTACTGTACAGGGTAGAGGAAGGACTGCAGGGACAGGGACCGCATAAACAACTGTTAGTGCCCCTACGGTTTCAACCCGAAGTTATGTCACTGGCGCATGACCATCCCCTGGCCGGACACTTGGGCCTGCATAGCACCTTAGCCCGTGTCAAGCGGCGATTCTTCTGGCCAGGTATTTACAGCACAGTTAAGAAGTTTTGCAGCTCGTGCCCCAACTGTCAGTTGGTCGCCTGGTACCCGTGCCGGTAGTACATGAACCAATGGATCGGGTAGCGGTAGACATCATTGGACCGATAGAAAAAAGTAAACGCGGTCATCAGTATATTCTCGTGGTATTAGACTACGCGACCAGATTTCCGTGGGCCGTCCCTTTGAGGTCTACTGGGGCAAGGGTGGTAGCCCCGGAGTTGATAAGGATATTTTGCCAGTTCGGCTTTCCACGTGAACTACTGACAGACAGGGGTACCAATTTTATGTCCCGGGAATTAGCAGGCCTATGGGCCCAGTTCGGTATTAAACATATACGAACTTCAGCGTACCACCCCCAGACTGATGGGTTAGTGGAGCGCTATAATCAAACCCTGAAGTCCATGATGCGCAGTTGTCTAGAAAAAGATGCTAGTAATTGGGATCGCCTCATCCCATTCTTGTTGTTTGCCTCCAGGGAGGTGCCCCAAGCTTCCACAGGGTTCTCACCTTTTGAACTTATTTTTGGGAGACAACCCCGGGGTCTGCTCGATGTCATACACGAGCAGTGGACAGGGGCTGAGGCGGAACCTCAGGACATCATAAGTTACATTGGGGGTATTAGGCAGCATGCTGAGACTGCCCTGGGTTTGGCCAAGGAAAATCTCAAGCAGGCTCAAGAAAGGCAGAAGACCTACTACGACCGCGGGGCTAGGGACCGGGAATTTCAAGAGGGAGATCAGGTCTTAATATTGGTGCCTACGTCCCCTAACAAACTTTTGGCCAAGTGGAAGGGCCCAGGGACAATTTTAAGGTGCCTGGGGCCCCTAAATTATCAAGTCAAGGTAGGACTTAAGCGACCCCAGGTGTATCACGTCAATTTGCTGAAACCTTGGGTAGAGAGGCAAAGTATGTCCGCGGATACGATATCCGAGGAAGAGGTGGATTTAGGTCTACAAGTAAGGGAACTTAGTAAAAAAGTCGAGGTCCCGATAGGAGAGGAGCTAACTCCCAGGCAAAGAGCCCAAATACAGGAGATAGTTGAACAGGCCAAAGACGTGTTCTCCCCGTTGCCAGGACGAACCACGCTAATCACGCATGAGATAACAACACCGCCAGGACAGGTGGTTAGGAGGAGGCCCTATCGCCTCCCTGAAGCCATGCAGGATGAGGTTAGAAGGCAGGTTGAGGAGATGTTGCAACTGGGGGTCATCGAAGAGTCCAGTAGCGCCTGGTGTAGCCCCATTGTCCTGGTGCCTAAGCCAGATGGAACTTTACGTTTCTGTATAGATTTCCGGTTGGTTAACGCGATATCCACTTTTGATGCCTACCCCATGCCACGAGTTGACGAACTAGTAGAGAGGCTGGGACGGGCTCAGTATTTAACCACCCTGGACCTGACCAAGGGATATTGGCAGATTCCCTTGGCCAAGTCCTCGCGAGAGAAAACAGCGTTTGCTACCCAAGCAGGGCTGTTTCAGTTCGTGCGTATGCCGTTTGGACTGCAAGGAGCTGCGGCTTCTTGTCAGCGCCTCCTAAACCTGGTGTTACGCCCCCATATAGCATATACAGCGGCCTATATGGACGACGTCATTATATACTCCACTGAGTGGGAATCACATCTAAAAAGGGTTAGAGCGGTACTGCAGTCGCTTAGGGATGCGGGGTTGACGGCCAACCCGGCTAAATGTAGGATTGCCCAACGAGAGGTTAAATACCTAGGACATCTGGTGGGGCGAGGGGTGGTGAAACCCTTGCTGGATAAGGTGGAGTGCATTCGGGATTACCCGCTGCCCGAGACCCAGAAGCAGCTCCGAGCCTTTTTAGGGCTCATTGGATATTACAGACGGTTCATACCACACTTTGCAGATCTGGCCACCCCTTTAAATGACATGTTAAGGAAGGGGACCCCAAACAAGTTGCGGTGGGGCCCACTGGAGGTAGAGAGGGTGGAGAGACTTAAACGGGCCTTGTGCCGAGATCCCGTGTTGAAGGCGGCTGACTTCACGTTACCATTTCTGTTACAGACGGATGCCTCAGGGTGTGGGTTGGGGGCAGTTCTCTCCCAAGTGGACAAAGGGGAGGAACACCCGGTCTTGTACCTTAGCAGGAGACTTCACCCCCATGAGGAAAAATATGCCACTATTGAGAAAGAATGTCTAGCCGTTAAGTGGGCTATTGAAACACTAAAATATTACCTGGCGGGACGCCCCTTTGTGTTAGTGACGGACCATGCACCCTTAAAATGGTTGCACGTCATGAAAGAGTCCAATGCCCGATTAACCAGGTGGTATCTTACCCTCCAAACCTATCGCTTTGAGGTTAGACACAGAGCTGGTAGGGATCATGTTAATGCTGATTTCCTTTCCCGGTTGGGGGAGAAGACTGGAACTCGGGTGAGGAGTTCCAGGGTTTTTAAAAGGGGGGGGGGTGTGTGATGCAGTACGACCTGGCCCGGGGCAGAAACAGCTGAGACACAGCCGAGCAGAAGCTAGTGGTACCAAACTTAGCCACCGGAGGGCGCTGAGGAAGGTAGCAAAGACTACACTTCCCAGGTTCCCCGAACCAACACCTGACCCCTGGCTGGAGCCTGAGCAGGAACAGGTGGAGGAAATTGGGACTGATCCCTATGACTCAGCAGAATCTATGGAGGCTGAGGAAGAGGGCGTGCCCCCGTGGTGGACCTGGCCACAAAAGCCCGGCTCCTCGGAGTCTCTGGAGGAGGAGATGGAGGTAAGCTGGGGAGAGGAAAGCTCCAACTGTTCCTCTATGGAGGTGGAATAACCAGGAGGTTGGGGGATGGTAAATCCTGTATTGCTGTATGGATGTATGAGACAGGCGGGAAGGGAATTGTGTTTTAAATGCTGTGTACCCTGGGGCTTGTAAGGACAACCCCGCATTAATATAAGGCTGCAGCCGCTGAGCTACAGCACCACATTAAACTCCTTATTGATTAAGATCCTTTTTCTGTGTACTGCTTGGGAGTGCCAGGACTGGGCCTGGCACTCTGACTAGAGGCTGTGAGGAGTCCATAGCAGCGCTATGCTTGAGCTGTGCAAGGGGACAAGACGTGTCATAGGAGCGAAGCCAGAGGCCTGAAGCCCAGCAAAGCCCCACAGCACGCTGAGCGGAGGGACCTGATCGTGACAATATCAACCATGGAGGGAATGTGTGGCTGTTTTGTGCTGCTGTCCACAGAGAACTCCAGTCACAAGTGTGCAACTTTGATTTCTCCGTGGACGTGCCAAAACAGCCCCTCATGCTAGGACTGAAAAGCTCAGTACTTAATATGGGAGATGGCTGATTTTTAATTCACTGTGCTATGTAAAACAGCTGCCCCCAGTTTAGTATTAGAATCTGAGTGATAAGATGCCATCATAGTGTTGTGACCACCAAGCACAGTCTCCATGCTGGCATCATCCAGTACTATCACCGAACCAGACGCCATCACTGCGTCAACAGTATCAGGAACCATCACTGTGCCAAGAGTATATAGTGCCATCATCGCACCAAGTTCAGAACGCAGACTCACTGCGAAGGGAGTGCATGGCTCCACTTACAGGCATAGATGGAGCTCACCAACCTTGCTCGTTGAAAACTCTAAACATTCACAGCACCAAAATACTAAAAAAAACACCATCAGAAGACTGTCACACAAGAGTAACAACGGTGAGAAGAAAAGATCTTTAAAGCATTCAAGCTTAACCCCACCTCTAGTGACAGAAAATGCAGGTCGCACTGTAGAAGACTTCATTTTATGTTATGAAAGTTCCCATTAGTCACTCTGACTAATGGGAACTTTCATAACATAGGGCTGCCCTTATGTCTTATGATGGGTGTGGTAATGCAAAAAAAAACCAAACCAAACAACTCCAAAACACTGAGGTCATTTCTAGTTTTATCTCAGTTATTTTGGACCACATAGATTGCTATCCAAGGGCCTTAATTCACAGAACAATGAAATGTCATTTTTTAATAAAGCCTCAAGTATTGCAATATGATGTGCTTTTAAATTTGTTTTAAATAAGACTATATTTGATCTTGACTAGCAGCTGATTTTTCTGTCAAATGACCTGTTTTTCTGTGCCCTGATGACACTCTTCAATTCCACACTGCTGGTATAAACTGCTCATAGTTTTTGACAGTTTACACGAAACAACTAAATAGAGAAAATCATTCCAATTTTTCAAGATGGTTGGCTTTTTTGTTTTTAATTCACCTTTTGAGTCAAACATTTTAGCAACAGCAAAAAGTGAACTAGTAAGAATCAATAAAAACTTTGCAACAGCAGACCTTTATATCAAGACAGATGGTAACTATTTTTAAACATGTATTTTTGCCAATCAATAAGCTTCAGGTTATTAGGAGAAATCTCCCTCAGCTCTGTCATGTAGCCACTAATGAACAAGCTAACTGTAGCTCTTTATTGATAGCATTTTATTTGGGAAAATAATGTCTAAAAACATATGTTGCTTTTCACAGTCCTGCATAAGCAATGACACCTTTAAATCATATCAAATTTATGCTTCAACTAAATCTAATTAAATTTCAGTTCTCAATGAAACAAAATATTTAGTCAATTCCACAATCACCACCCTAGGTTTCAAAATCCTGTTCATGCAGGCAGTACCGCCACAGTTACCGGGATCTCGGTAAATCACCCTAGGAGCGATGCAGGACTGCAAGGCAGGACACTGAACTAGACAAGGGCCAGTCTTCCACTAGCCAGCCCCCTCCCTCCCCCCCAGAGATTGAGCCCTTGGGTTTTGGGGGCCAATAAGTCTTTGTGGTGGCAGTTCATCATGGTGAATTCCAGACAGGCTGGAACAAGGATAGGCAGGCTGAACAGGATGGCGTAGATAGCAGGCAGTGGGACAGGATACAAGCACAGATGGAGGCAGGGATACTGGGCAAGGCACGCAATAGCAAGGCTGGAATGGGCAAGGCACAACATGACCAAACAAACAAGGTATGGACACAGCAGACAGGACAGGAGTGGACAACGACTAGGCAAGACAACAAAGAACAAGGAAACTAAAAGCCCGAAGGCAGCAAGGCTACTAGGCTATAGGCAAGGCAGGATACAAGACTAGAGAAGGCAGGAGGCCACAAGGTAAGGCAAGGACTAGATAGGCCACAAGGCATGTAGCAAGAAACAAGAAGGTCCAGAAGCCACAAGGCAAGATACAAGACAGGAGAGGCCAGGTCAGAGAGTCAAGGGTGAAGAGGCAAGTTGTTTCTGCCAAGGCAGGGTTACATAGGACCAAGACTTGGACATCGCAAAAGCAGCAAGGAGGAACTTCATTAGGCTGGTGGTGAGCCTCGCTGAAGGCCTCTGTAGTTAAGGAAGAGTCATAGCAGGCAAGACCAGAGTACGGAGAGGCTGCACAGCAGACGAAACCCTGATAGGTACATTACACTAATGTAGCACCCCTCTTGCAACACTGAAGCAAAGAGCAGGCTTGTTGGAGAACTGATACCCAACATACCACATAAGAATAAAACAACATGTACACCATGCTGGATCAGACCAAAATCCATTGAGCCCAGTATCCTCTCTCCAACATAGTCAGTCTGGGTCATAATTACCTGCCTGATCCCATAAAGTAGATCTATTTCTTATTCCTCACTCTCAGGAACAGCCATCCCAAGTCTACCTGGTTAATAATGTTTTATGGACTTTTCCTCCAGGAACATGTCCAAACCTTTTTTAAAACCTACTATGCAAATTGCTATGACAACATCCTCTGCCAGTAGATTCCACAGCTTGATTTTGTGTTGAGTGAAAAAGTTCTACGATTTATTTTAAATTTGCTGGTTGTTAGTTTCATGGAGTG
Source organism: Rhinatrema bivittatum (assembly GCF_901001135.1). Lineage (NCBI taxonomy): Eukaryota > Metazoa > Chordata > Amphibia > Gymnophiona > Rhinatrematidae > Rhinatrema > Rhinatrema bivittatum. Next base: position 490,210,622 of record NC_042616.1, read on the forward strand.
TCCCCTTGTTTTAGTATTATTTGAAAGGGTAAATAATAGTACTTTATATACCCATATCACCCCACTCCACTCATGATTTTATAAACTTCTATCATGTCTTTTTCTCAGTCAACTTTTTTCTTGGTTTTTTTTTAACTAATTATGAAAAAATTTAAATACAAAGTAGAGAAACTTTGCATATCAGAATTACAATGAGAAAAATAAAGAAATACATTCAACAAAAATAAGTCAAACAACACCTTCTTCATTACCTCAGTACACTAAAATTTGAGGGGCAGAGAGAAATAGTGGAGAAATAAAAAGGTAACTACAGCAAGAATAACTGCATTAATGTAATGAACCCTGAATGCATTAATAGATCATATCCTGAAGTTACATAGAAGCTGGAGAAGCTATTACAAATCTACAGGAATCCAATAACACTTCAAGTTGTTCAGGAATAAAAAAAATCCATAACTGATAATTTAGATTGGCAATAACATTTACATGGATATCTTAACAAAAAAGACCCACCCTGTGCTAAGACCACAGGACTAAGCACAAGGAATCCCCTTCTTCTTTCCTGAGTCAATCTAGAAAGAACAGGAAAAATCTTAACATTCTGACCTACGAAGGAAGTGTTCATATTTTGAAACTACTTTTTCATGACCATACTCAGATCGTGTTCTGAAATAAGAGATACTAATATTGTAAATCGTTCTTTGATTTCAGGAATTGAAGCCTGAAGAAATGAAATTAACTTAGACAAATTTAAAGGAGACTGAACAGGTTGAGCTTGATTCTGAGAAGCCAAATGATTTGGTAAAAAAAAATTTGTTAATTGAGGGAAAATCATTTTTTAAAATTTGTAAATTTTCAGAAAAGTATCTCCTTAACATAGTAAGAGGCAATTCTCCTACAATTTTAGGAAAATTAAGGAATCTCAAATTTGTGTCTAGCTTGATTTTCTAAAAACTCAGTCCTTCGTGATATAGATTCTTGTTCCTTTATCATAGATACGTTTAAGTTTAGAGAGACGTTAAATTCCTTTTTTACTTGATTAAGACTAATACACCATGCTCTTCCAGAAGCCCCTGGTGCCGAAGCACAAGAGGTTCAATCTGCCCTGAGATACGATTTATCCTCTTACCACAAAGTTTAAGGGAATTTCCAAAGCTAGAGACCAGCTCCCAAATTGAATCCAGAGATACCACAGCTGGTTTAGCAGGGATAGAGAAATCACATCTCGCAGGAGGGCTCTGAGCTTACCAAAACAGCCTCAGAAGAGAGCACACCAGCAATTCCACCTCCAATGACACCTGCTTCTGAAGAAACCTATACTGAGGCTGGAGCAGAACTATTTCCCAGAGTAGCCACCATCTCCAATAACGCTCTGACAACCACATAGACACTGTAAAACAGCGGACCCCCTCCACCTCTGTCGTTCTGATGATGTCTTCCAGAGCCTCATCGTGTATGATCAACGTATCACATCTAGCTCTTGGTGGTGATGTCCAATCACAGGGCTTGAGGGAAACCTAGTCTCCTGGTGAGGCTGGTGCTCTACCACCAACCTTTGCAACGGAACACATATCACCTGCAGACATAGGACTCAACAACATTAATGCCGCTATTAAATGCTGGCCAGGAAAGTGCACTGGTTTGGAGGGGAAAGCCCTCACCTTTCCCTTGCACTTAAGAGGCATAATCACAAAGAAAACCAGAGCTGAACAAACATAGGTGGGCATAGCAAGCACTGAAATCTCCCATGCCAGCATCTTGCTCCGCCCCCCCCTTTACTAGCCAACTCTTTTCTAAGCTGAAGTGCAGTAACCTGTGCAGCCTCTCATCACAGGAAAGTCACTCCATCCTCTATCATTTTTGTTGCCCTTCTCTGCACCATATCTAGTTTCACTATGTCTTTTTTTAGATGGTGTGACCAGAACTGCAGACAATACTCAAAATGCAGTTGCACAATGGATGGATAAGAGGCAATATATCATTTTCTGTTTTATTCTCCATTCCTTTTCAAATAATTTCTAACATTCTATTTGCTTTTTTGACAGCCACATACTGAGCCTCAGGGTATCAATATAATATCCACAAGGACTCAAAGGTCCTTTTGCTGCGCAATACTGAGCCCAGTACTGTGCAGATGTAACTGGATTTATTTTTCCCTATATTGATCACTTTGCACTTTTCCATATTAAATTTCATCTGCGATTCAGATGACCAGTCTTCTAGTCTCTCAAGTTTCTCCTGCAGTTTCTCAAAATCTGCTGTTTTAACCACTTTGAATAATTGTGTCATCTGCAAATTTGATTACCTCACTCATTCCCTTTACCAGATCTTTTATGAATGTGTTAAACATCACAGGTCCTAGTACAGATACCTGTGAACCTTTCTTCATTTGATAATATATTTAATCCCACCCGCTGTTTCCTATCTTTTAACCAGTTACCTATCTGCAACAGGACACTTCACCATATCCTATGACTATTTACTGAGGAGTCTCTCATAAGGAAATCTGTTAAATGCCTTCTGAAAATCAAAATACACTTTATACTCTAGCTCCATATTTATTTACATCTTATAAAACATCTAATATATTTGTAGTGCAAGATTTCCTTTTGCTAAAACCATTTTGACACATTCCCATTAACAGGGCTGGTGTAAGGGTATTAGGTGCACTAAGTGAAACTTACAGTGCTGGGGTTCTCTGAAAAGAAATGCTTACAGCCAATAGCTGTAGAGAAAAGATTTTAATTAAATGCTATAAAATTATATAAATCTTACATTTTAAATAAAGTACCTTATGGAGAGGCAGAGTGCCATGCAAGACACCAGTATAAACTCCCTATCAAATGATTTTACTGATAACAAAAGCATTACATAGAATTTATAGTTGTATATTTTCAACTCCTGAACTAGGTTACATAATTGTCAAAATTTCTATGATTGACTTTCTATTATAAATAAATAATTTGAATGGCTGTAAATTAATTTGCTCTCATTCTCAAAGTTAATTAATCCTCGTCTCATATATAAATGTTTTCTTGGAATTTTGTGGCATTAGTGGCCTTGTGTCTGTTTTAAGAATTTTTTATAACTTTAGATGGAACGTCAACTGTCCTTATCCTTAGACCCTGTGGTCCAGTTATTTCTGCATTTTATCTGGCTTATAGCATCCGACTGTCTAGGAAAACATGTACAAGGCTGTAACACAAATATCATGTTACAATGTTATACTTGTTAAAGCTGCCTATATGATCAAAGATCAAAAACTTAGGAAAACTTCTTGTGTGACATGTCAAAAATGTTTCACTCACATCAACAGCCTTGCGTGCCCCCCCCCCCCCCCCCCCCCATCAACCCTGTCCATCTCATATACAATTACAAATTATGCTTAACAGATTTTACATGAAAAATACATTCAAAGTTCAGTTTTTGAGTTAAAAATATCACTTACAACATGCATATTATATTTACAGACACTATGTGCAAATCAGAAAGCCCTACTACAAAGCAAAAAAAAAAAACAACAAAAAACCACTTGGAACCCATGTAGTATTAGGCTAATTGTTGGGTGTGGCCTTGCCACTCAGAAACCATGAGTAAACAATTAGAACTACAATATAGAACACGTTCCATACCAAAACAACACTAATTGCCAGTACTTAACATTAAAAACCTTACCTATGAAAGTAAAGGCAATACTACAAATATATCAGGCCCTAAAACACCAATACACTTCCTCTTTTATTACACTAGTTTGTGCCTAATTTTTCTATTTCCCATGTTCTCTACTCATGACCCCATCCATATTCTTTATCTAGTGCACACAAGAACTATTTTATCTCTCTGGTCCCACTTAGGCGACATTGAACCAACTGGTATACAGGCAGGCTCCTCAACAAGTTCCATCTGCTTTCAGCAAAGGTAACATCCAGTTGAACTGCCCTCGTTCCTTCAAACACACACACACACACACGCGCGCGCTCTCTCTCTTACACATTTTGTCTCTCACATGGGCTCCCTCTCTCTCACACACACACACACACACGTTCTCTCTCTTACTCACTCAAACACATAGGATCTCTTCCTCTCTCTCTCACTCAAACACTTCCTTTATCACTTGCACAAATATCCTTACTCACACTGGCACCCTCTCTCTTACACACACACCGCCTCACCATCATACACTCAGGATCTCTCTTACACACTCAAACACACGCATACCCATACCAGTCTTCCTCTCTCTCTCTCTCACACACACACACCCTCAGGCTTCCTCTCTCATTCACACACATATACACCAAGGCTTCCACTCTCTCTCATACACACACATATACACCCAGGCTTCCTTTCTCTCTCATATACACACACAAACACACACACCTAGGCTTCCTATTTCTCTCACACACACCCAGGCTTCCTCTCTCTCTCATACACATACATATACACATCCAGGCTTTCTCTCTCAACACATAGGCTTCCTTGCTCTCTAATTCTGGGCCTCTCATCTTCTTTGTTTGTGGACTGGATGTGTCATGCCCGCAGATTTTCAGATCCTCTCTCCTGTCTTAGCCACAGGTGGGTTGGGCTTCCCAGCAGCAGCCCTTCAAAGGCCTTTCTGAATCTTCAGCCACGGGCAGGTTGGGCTCTGCCCGTAGCCCTCTCAGTCTCTCTTTTTCACTTCTGTGGCTGCAATGGGCTCTGCCCACAGCCCTTCTGAGTCTCTTTTTTGCATCTTTAGCCACAGGTGGCTTGGGCTTTTCCTGCAGCCCCTAAGAACATAAGAACATGCCGTACTGGGTCAGATCAAGGGTCCTTCAAGCCCAGCATCCTGTTTCCAACAGTGGCCAATCCAGGCCATAAGAACCTGGCAAGTACCCAAAAACTAAGTCTATTCCATGTTACCATTGCTAGTAATAGCAGTGGCTATTTTCTAAGTCAATTTAATTAATAGTAGGTAATGGACTTCTCCTCCAAGAACGTATCCAATCCTTTTTTAAACACAGCTATACTAACTGCACTAACCACATCCTCTGGCAACAAATTCCAGAGTTTAATTGTGCGTTGAGTAAAAAAGAACTTTTCTCCGATTAGTTTTAAACGTGCCACATGCTAACTTCATGGAGTGCCCCCTAGTCTTTCTATTAGCCGAAAGAGTAAATAACCGATTCACATCTACCCGTTCTAGACCTCTCATGATTTTAATCACTTCTATCCTATCCACCCTCAGCCGTCTCTTCTCCAAGCTGAAAAGTCCTAACCTCTTTAGTCTTTCCTCATAGGGGAACTGTTCCATTCCCCTTATCATTTTGGTAGCCCTTCTCTGTACCTTCCCCATCGCAATTATATCTTTTTGAGATGCGGCGACCAGAATTGTACACAGTATTCAAGGTGCGATCTCACCATGGAGTGATACAGAGGCATTATGACATTTTCCATTTTATTCACCATTCCCTTTCTAATAATTCCCAACATTCTGTTTGCTTTTTTGACTGCCGCAGCACACTGAACCGACGATTTCAATGTGTTATCCACTATGACGCCTAGATCTCTTTCTTGGGTTGTAGCATCTAATATGGAACCTAACATTGTGTAACTATAGCATGGGTTATTTTTCCCTATATGCATCACCTTGGGCTTATCCTCATTAAATTTCATTTGCCATTTTGATGCCCAATTTTCCAGTCTCATAAGGTCTTCCTGCAATTAATCATAATCTGCTTGTGATTTAACTACTCTGAACAATTTTGTATCATCTGCAAATTTGATTATCTCACTCGTCGTATTTCTTTCCAGATCATTTATAAATATATTGAAAGTAAGGGTCCCAATACAGATCCCTGAGGCACTCCACTGTCCACTCCCTTCCACTGAGAAAATTGTCCATTTAATCCTACTCTCTGTTTCCTGTCTTTTAGCCAGTTTGCAGTCCATGAAAGGACATCACCACCTATCCCATGACTTTTTACTTTTCCTAGAAGCCTCTCATGATGAACTTTGTCAAACGCCTTCTGAAAATCCAAGTATACTACATCTACCGGTTCACCTTTATTCACATGTTTATTAACTCCTTCAAAAAAGTGAAGCAGATTTGTGAGGCAAGACTTGCCTTGGGTAAAGCCATGCTGACTTTGTTCCATTAAACCATGTCTTTCTATATTTTCTGTAATTTTGATATTTAGAACACTTTCCACTATTTTTCCTGGCACTGAAGTCAGGCTAACCGGTCTGTAGTTTCCTGGATCGCCTCTGGAACCCTTTTTAAATATTGGGGTTACATTTGCTATCCTCCAGTCTTCAGGTACAATGGATGATTTTAATGATAGGTTACAAATTTTACTTCTTTGGCAGCGGACGGAATTGGCTCCCCCTGTGGTCCTTTCAGGCCTCTCTTTTTTGCGTCTTCAGGAATGGGTGGGGTGGGCTCCACCCACTGCCCTTCTGGGCCTCTCTTTTTCACTTCTTCAGCCATGGGCATGTGTCGCTCTCCTTGCTTCTCCCGATGGTGGAATAGGCTTCTAAAGGTGACCTTTCTTTATCTCCGGTGGTGGCGAGGCTTGTGCTGGCAATTTTGGCACCCCGTAAGAGTTGGCATTCTAGGCGATTGCCTAGTGGAAGCACCGGCCTTGCTAACAAGGGCCATGGGCTAAGCAAACCAAAAAAAAAGCCAAACAACTCAACTTGGGAACTAGCTTAAAAAAGGTGTTTCTGAGGTGCACTAGATCTAACAGCTGAAGGCCAAAAAATGCCAAAAAGGTTGAAGTTTATACTGTTTTTACACAGTTCTAAAAAAGCTCTGGAAAGAATCCTTGTGGCAAAAAATCACCCATATGTGCAAATGGTGATTCCACTCATCTTTAAAGAATGTATTCCTACTTATGGAAATTATGCTTTCATTTCTCAGGTTTAAGTCACAAAAAAACTTGTCTGTGTATTACAATTTACACAATTGGCTGCAAGACAACTAAAAATCTGTTCAGGTCAAAGCTACTGAAGAAAATAATTAGTAGAATAATTCAGTCTTATTTTTTCTTTCATTTTGAAGTCTGTGTTCTGAGAGTACAAGTCTCAACAATTTCCAGAAACCTCAGCAGAGTGTTTTCTTACCAGTGCCATAGCAGAGCTTATGCAATTTTGATTGCTCTCATATTAGAGCGCCTACAGATGCACTTCCCTTTATTTTGGCTTCTTGAGGTTTTTTTATTTTTGCCATTCAGCTATAATGACCCTCTTGAAATAGAAGGAAGACGCTTCTAACATCTGCATTTTGATGCCAGTCTGATGTCCAATAGAGCGGAGAAGGCATCTTTCATTTACATTCATCGGCTGTCACAAGATTCACTGTAGCCATCCTTCCATAATCTCACCTATCCCTTGCAAGCCATTCTTGATTTGCTTAAGCTTCTAGAAGGCTTTTGAATTCTGTGGCCAAGAGTCATAATTTAAGTCCAGCCTCTCATTAACAAACTCTACCCTTTATTGTACATTCTGCTTCAGTTTAATACACAATTAAATTTCAGATATAAAATTAGTGATCCCCTTTCTCTCTACAGCATCTTTGCACTGCAGTCTAGGGAACGAATTGTGACAGATCCAGGGACTTGGCTCTCACCTTAGGGGTCAGTCAGGAGATTCCTGTCCTTTGTTCTCTCTTGCTGGACTTGGGAACAGCAAACTGTTGGCCATGCAATGCTGCTGGACGGGGCTAACAATCATTCTTAGTTCCTGTTCCTAGTATGATCCTACACTGTCAATTCAGTTTTGCCACTCTCAGTGGGTGTGTCCATGTACCAGACGTGAACAAGAAATTATGAGCTAGGAAGGTTTCAAGACTAGCTTGTTCAAGCTTTCTAACAGCCAATAATCCATCACTAACTGCAACGCACTGTACTGATGTTTCATATATAGTAAAGAAGACCCATTTCTGTCCCCTAATCACTGCAGAGAATATTTGAACCAAACCTTAATCAACCTTAAATTTCAAAGATCTTACATAAATCGACTACTCTATCTCTAGTATTTTCCCACTTGGTAAACTATTCACAACTTACTGAAGCTGAGGATTTTCATCCCGATTGGTATATACTTTCTGGAAATGAAGACATTCAGTGCTGCTAGTTTAATATAATCATAGTATTGGAAAAAAAATATATATATGTGGGCAGAATTAGATGTACCGACAAAGATAGGAAAACAAGAAGGCAATCCACCACATAAGAAGTGAAAAACAAATCTACAAACCACCTCTTTTAAAAAGAGATGACAAAATTCTTTAAAAAAAACCAAAAAAAACCCCCCCAACTATTGTACTATGTTCTCACTTTTTACATTTTATCCTTAGCAAAAAACACATCCGAGAAACATCTTTCATCCTAGAAAAAAAACATTCCGACTGAAAAAGCATATTCATTCACTGAATTTTGATTGAGAAAGAAAACTTTCATATGCATATTAAAAACACATACAGAAAAGAAATGTTATATTAAAAAAGACCTTAAATGTATATACAAAGTCCAAAACCAGAGAAAAAAGTCCAAAATCGCAAAAATCCTTACACCTCATGTAGAGTGCTCAAATAAATATACATCCAGAGTGCAACTCTTCAGGTATCAAATTCTCTGCTCTTCAGGATTTAAGAACAAAAGAAATTGCCATGCTGGGTCAGACCAAGGGTCCATCAAGCTCCTGACACAGACAGCATAATCCAACCCAACAGAGGCTACATCCAGGGCAAAGATATTCAGAAAGGTTCCACCCAGTGTGGCACTCATTATTTATAGAGAAATTATTATTAAAATCACAAACATCAAGGTTCAATTCTTATTTAGTAGATTGCCTTCTGGTTTTCCTATCTTTTTTAAAATTTATATTTCAAATTTAAATCAAGCGCATCTTGACAAAGAAAAGAAATACATGACAGGGCAATGCAATATCAAAAATGAAAAAAAATATAGAGAAAGGAAACTATTAAATATCTGTACTTTTTGCTGGCTCTGAAGTTCTTTTTTTTTTCTTCAGGTAATTAGCTGTCCTGTAGTGAAGCTGCTCAGTGCCGGTCTTAGAGGCACTCTCCAGCCCCTCCCACTGACGTCAGGGTCCAGATGGTAATTCAGTGAGAACAAACTCACCCAATGAGGAAACACAGTCCTTCTAGGTGGCTCTGAAGTTCTTTTTTTTTTCAGGTAATTAGCTGTCCTCATTGGGTGAGTTTGTTCTCACTGAATTACCATCTGGACCCTGACGTCAGTGGGAGGGGCTGGAGAATGCCTGTAAGACCGCACTGAGCAGCTTCACTACAGGACAGCTAATTACCTGAAAAAAAAGAACTTCAGAGCCAGCTAGAAGGACTGTGTTTCCTCATTGGGTGAGTTTGTTGTCACTGAATTACCATCTGGACCCTGATTTCAGTGGGAGGGGCTAGAGAGTGCCTCTAAGAACGGCACTGAGCGGCACGCCTAAGGGGCGCGAATGGCTTTGCCCGGCTTAGCCCGGATTAGTTTGGGTTAGTTTGTGAAGGCTAATAGATTTTAATATTTCCGTTTAAATTATTTCCTCTGATAGCTGTCCCACCAAGAGGCAAATCTTAGGTTTGGTAACGTGGAAGGGTATCTCTGGATATATTCTTTGTATATTTCATCTCTTTAGTATAATATGCCTTATAAACGGAAAGCCAAGGTGAGAGTATACCCAGCAGAACAATCACCTTCGCTAGAACAAAGATTTATTCTTGAGTATGCTGTTTCAACATCAACTCAGGGCTTGGCAAATCCCATAGGTGGGAATGTGGGAGGAACACAAGTTTCACCAGGGGAAATATCACTAAGCCCACCCCTACCTCACCAGCTGATTATAGCTTCCCCACAAACTCCTTCGAATGTTGCTGGAGTAGGAGGAGAAATTCTCGCTCCATTACCCCAGCATGTTGGGAATATTGAGGGTAGTTTGGAGAAAGCTAGGTCTTCGACTCCAGATTTTAAATTAGATCTGGATGAAGGAAACAGCATCCTAGCGGGGATTGGAGAAAAATCAGCTGTAACATTAGACTCCTTGGCAGATCTAATGAAAAGATTGACATATAACATTCAAGAACAATCAAAGCTATTACAGCATGTGTCTAATAAACTGGACTCTGTTACTCAAGATCATCAACGGATCCTTTCGGATCAGTGCATACAGATTATTTCTTTGGAAGGGGAAATTAGAGGTTGAAAAGATCTAACCACTACTATTACTCGTGAAAGATCTGCTACTTTGAGGAAAATAGAATACTTAGAAAATACAGTAAAACATTTGAATATTAGATTATTAAATTCCCTAAATTGAGAGACGAAAATTTATTGACAACTTTTAAAAAATGTTTGGAAAAAAATGTAAACGTTTCCACTGAAAAAATTCCTGTTATAAACAAAATAATTCAATTACCTTATAAGCAAAATGAAGTAAAAAATACTGAATCTAAGCAATCTATAGATTTCCAGAATTTAACCCAATATTTGGAAGAAACACAAGATGAGATTTTGGATTGGATCACTTTATTAGTAACATTTCAGACCCAACAGGAAATGAATCTGGTTATGCAGGCATATTTTAAAAACAGATTAGACGCAAAGTTTTTCTTTCTTTAAAGCCCAGCGTCATGGCACTGGGAGCAACGATGGTTGTAAAATACCCATGTAAATGTGTAATAAAACAACAGGGAAATGTTTTTATTTTCTTTGAGGTATCTCAATTGCAAGATTTTTTGAATGCTAGGATGCAGATATCTATTAAAGATAGAGGTGTAAGTAATTAGTATATTGTTGAAACTTTCATGAATATCCAAATTATTCTATTATAAGTTTTAAAAAAAAAAAATCTCCTCACTTACAAATTTCGTTCTCTTGGAATTGCCTCTATGATGTTTAGTTTTTGAACAAATATGTTTACTTTTTATTTATAAGTTGTGTGATTAGAATGTACGTTCAAAACTTTAATTTTTCATTTTGCAAAGTTGATTATTACTTTGTAATAGTTTTGAAAAATTAATAAATAAATAAAAAAATCTGTACTTTTTGAAATGTACACTTGTACATCTAATACATGCCTCAGCCTCTTTTTGTGCGGAATAGTTTACATATGTTATGAAAGTACGGATGTAATTTTAGGGGGCTAAAAACCCACCTGCCTTCATATGACTGATATATACAAGTTAACTCTATGAGATCGATATTCAAAAGGCACTTAGCCAGTTAAGCCAGACTTATCCGACTAAATAGCGGCTGCTGAATATTTGGCTACGTTAGTCAGATAAGTTTTTAGCCGGATACCTTGTGGGTGGGCAGTAAGCATAACAAGGCAGCGCTACTTAGCAAGATAAGTTTTCCGGCTGAGAAGCGATATGGAGACTTAGTTGGATAGGTTACCCGTCTAAGGGCTTGATTCATCAATCTATCGCATGCGAAAGGAAGAGGGGCGTGTTTTATGATAATAAAAAAATTTATCACAATGTGCGCTATCTTGGCGCTTTGTATAGGTATAACTTTTTTGCACCACAATTATTGCAGTTCCTACCTGCAACCACTGGGGGGGGGGGGGGGGTTGCGAGAGCACCTAGCTATAAGGCCCTTCTAATAGCTAGCTATTTATATCTCAATAGGAGGCCCACCTAGTAACTCGAGGTGAGGTTTAGGTAATGGTGTAGGGTTTAGGGGCCACTTTGACATGCAGAGTAAGACGTACGAACAGAACAGTGCTCTCTTGTGAAGATTTGATGTTCTTCGGAGTGAGGAAACTCACACACAGATGAGATTTGTACAATGTTCTCTCAACCTAGCTTGATGGACTCTCTACCTGGGTAACATCAAGCTAGGTTGAGAGAAAATTGTACAAATCTCATCTTTGTGTGAGTTTCCTCACTCCAAAGAACATCAAATCTTCACAAGAGTGTACTGTTCTGTTCGTATGTCTCACTCTGCATGTCAAAGTGGTCCCTAACCCCTACACTACTACTTAAACCTCACTTCGAGTTACTAGGTGGGCCTCCTATAGAAGGATAAATAGCGGCTTACTATGGTGCCACCTCCAGAGTCTCTCTCTCTCTCTGTATACTTATTTTCTGCATTAAAATTGTGTGATATGGATTCGCAAAGTGCAAGGCCAGCCCACTTTTCCAAAAATACCGCTCCAACTCCTCCCCTTTTAAAAATTAGCATCGCAACATGCATTATGATGCTTTTCGCATGCGTTAAGTAGGTCTAAACTTAGAAGGATAAGACTTATCCAACTAAGTAGTGATCTATCCAGGGATATTCAGCTGCATAGCCGTGCAGCTGAATATCCCGGCTAACTTAGATAAACGGCTATGGTTTGCATATCTACCCCTATATTTTTACCTACATAACAGGCAACTAACTACAAATGTATTCCATCCTGTATTGCCTATCCTGAAAATACAATACCAAACCTAAACAGATACATTATATTTTCCTGAAAACAAAGATGAAGATCTGAGAAGCCAGACTTACACTAACAAAGGGGTGGTCAGCAGGAGAGAAACAGGATAGATGCAAGACTGATAGTGCCTCTGTCATTACCTGATAAAGTATTTCTAAAGTATCAACTTCATAAAAGACTTAGTGGCCCTAGCTAAAGATAAACGCAGTACAGCCTAAAAAAAACTACTGACAGAATAAATGAGAAAGCATGGGCCTTTGAGAATTAAGATATACAATAGGGTGCTTTCTAGATAAACAAAGAAACACAAATTATCTAACAAGAGCATTTTTAAAGTACCTGGAGAAAACTACATGAAGAGAGATAATGTGAGCAGACATTTTAGCTGCACTGAGTACTCTGCGTGTTCAAGTGTAACATTTCTCAACTTGAAGTCTTGTGAAATAAAGCAATGGCTAAGCAATGCAGGCTGCACTGCACAAAAAAAACCCAACATGCGTCTTGATGACAATCAGCACTTAAGGAGGAATAAATCTTGCACAAATGATAAAAAATGATCCGAGAACAAATGTATATGGGCCGGCTAGCACAACAGAAAGAAAGACAACATCAGCATTTCTAGCTGACCAGCTTGGGTTTTTTAAATGAATGAACCTGGTGGGCATGGAAGGTGAGTGACTGCATGCGTCTCCCTACCTCCCCTAAACCCAGGGAGCACCTAGACTACTCATTATCATTGCATGACCTTGTTATAATCTTTGCAGATTGTCTTTTGAATGCAGTTTAGTTCTCCTGCTTAAAACATTTACTAGCCAAGTGCTGTACGTAGATAAATAACTCAATTATCAAGAGATGCAGACTTTAATTTGGGACAAATGCCTCATTAAAACATGCAATAAGTCATTAGAGTTCAGTGACGTGGCAGAAGAGCAGAGAGCCTTGAACCTGTAGGTCACTGGCCCGGGTCTCGACCTGGTGGTTACTGGCGACAAGTCACTGCTACTTGAAAGTTCTTGGATGACCTGCCTGAAATTAGTAAGAGGTTTTGGTCTGTTTTCCTGGAGACAGGAAGCATACCACATACAGCAATCACAGTTGATGCTACCTACCATCCTCCTTGTGGGCAGCTGTACTAGAGAAGCCAGTAACTGATTGGACATGGATACATAACGCCCTTCTTGCTCCCCCAAAGCCGATTGCTTCAGAACAGGGCTGATACACATTAATGATGCAACGTGATGAAGCTTACATTGCTGCTGCTTGTGCAACCCGGGACTGCCCGCAGTCCCGGGTACGTGGGAGACTTTAATTAGTAGTGTTTCCCATCTGGCCTATTTCATGGGAACAATTGTTTACTGAAAGAAAAATAACTATTCTTAGAGAGTAGCGAGTCCCAGCCATCGTACAACGGTGTCCCTTATTCATTAGGCTCAAGATGCACCTGCACCGGGTTCTGGAGGACACTGTGACCTGTGGCTTCTGGCCGAGGAGTGTCACTGCAATGGTTGATCTAGATGGGAGGGAAGAGAAGGGTAAAAATACCGGGAAACCTCCAGAGTATTTGCAAACGAAGGCTCATGGTATCACCCGTAGAGGCCAATACCAGTTGAGTTGGAAGCCCAAAGGAATAGGAGGAAACTGTGGGACAAATCTCCATCACCCATCCTAAAAATAAACAAAACAAAAACCCACTAGCAAAGAGTGCTGGAAAGCTCATCAGAGAACAAAACAGTCTAAGTCGGGTCAAGCCTAGTTACAGTTTATGAATATATTGATGTAAGTTCCAGGAGAACAAGAAGAACTACTGAGAGGCAGATACAGACTTTTACTCTGAATCTGGTGAGCTGGAGGCCACAGGAGCAAGGGGGATGGAAAAACAGGAGTGTGCTGAGAGGCCTGCAGAGCCTAAACCTCATGACCTAATGTTTCTAATTTTACCTGAAATTAAAAAGCTGTGGTCTAATTTTCAAAAGATTTGTTGTCCATTAAAAATGTGATTGCCATGATCAGTGGGAAGCTGGAGATTAATATGGAGGAATTTGAAGGCAAGGTATTAAATTTGGAGGACTGGGAGTTGTCAGCAGCTAACTCATTGGTTTCTCTCCATAAACAAGTATCAGTTTTGCAAGAGAAAGTAGTTGATTTGAAGGTTAGATTGCGGTGTTCTAATATTAGAATCGTTGGTGTTCCTGAGAGGATGGAGGGAAGTAACGCCCATGCTTTTATTGAATAATGCAGAAAAAATTTCTATCCCTTAGTAGCAGTGACCCAAAATCAGAAATTGATGGAGATCACCGTACACCAGGCCAAAGAAGTCATAAGAACATGCCATGCTGGGTCAGACCAAGGGTCCATCAAGCCCAGCATCCTGTTTCCAACAGTGGCCAATCCAGGCCATAAGAACCTGGCAAGTACCCAAAAACTAAGTCTATTCCATGTCACCATTGCTAGTAATAGCAGTGGCTATTTTCTAAGTCAACTTAATTAATAGCAGGTAATGGACTTCTCCTTCAAGAACTTATCCAATCCTTTTTTAAACACATCCTCTCGCAAAAAATTCCAGAGCTTAATTGTGCGTTGAGTGAAAAAGAACTTTCTCCGATTAGTTTTAAATGTGCCACATGCTAACTTCATAGAGTGCCCCCTAGTCTTTCTATTATCTGAAAGAGTAAATAACCAATTCACATCTACCTGTTCTAGACCTCTCATGATTTTAAACACCTCTATCATATCCCCCCTCAGTCGTCTCTTCTCCAAGCTGAAAAGTCCTAACGTCCTTAGTCTTTCCTCATAGGGGAGCTGTTCCATTCCCCTTATCATTTTGGTCGCCCTTCTCTGTACCTTCTCCATCGCAATTATATCTTTTTTGAAATGCGGCGACCAGAATTGTACACAGTATTCAAGGTGTGGCCTCACCATGGAGCGATACAAAGGCATTATGACATTTTCCATTTTATTTACCATTCCCTTTCTAATAATTCCCAACATTCTGTTTGCTTTCTTGACTGCCGCAGCACACTGAGCCAACGATTTCAATGTGTTATCCATAATAACATTTCATGTGCCTTTTTAAGTTTCACAAATTCCAAACTAAGGATTATGTAGAGTGCGGAGTTGGGCTTTTGACATTCAAAGGCGACCATGAGGCAATACTCCTGGACTACAGTACTAAAAATTCAGAAAAAGAAAGCTCTACATAAGAAGTAGAGAGTTTGACTGCTTTATCCAGCTCAGTCGACTGTGTTAGTGTAAGAAAAGTAGAGGCAGTATAGCACCCCCAAGGAAGCCCTGGGGTTCATAATGCTTTTCAACAAAAATGGCAGCAGCGTGAACTTGCGGGTCCCATCCCAACAGAATTCCCCATGTTCTGACAGAAATATTTCAGGAGTGGAGTGTGAGGAACCTAATAGGAGAAGTGTGGAGTCATGCAAGGAGGGACGCTCAAGAAACAATCTTAAACCAGTGACGGAACAGGAGGACAGGCCTGGCCTGTCTCAGAGTGCTGGTTCCACTGAAGCTCTGATTATTTATTTATTTAAGCATTTTTATATTCCACATCTTCCATATATATGTCCCGCATGGATTACACATGATGCATTCAGAAAATCAGCACAAAAATACAACGCACAATAAAACAACAAATATCTTACAATTAAACATAAAATAGAAGATTAAGCTTCCAAGTGCATGATCATTTTGCTGCTTGGACAAGGGGAATGAAGAGAGTGCACTCAGATGTGTCAGACAGGGTTGGGAAAGAAAAGCTTGATCCTGTTAACATTGACTATATGTTGGAACCAATTCCATCCAGTAATGCAGTCATAGCTGAGGGAGTGGCATAAGGGAAAGAGTCCAGAGTTGCAGGGTATTTGATGACTGATCGATAGACAAGTACTTTTTTTCCCCACTTTTTCTCTCACTTTTTACAGTGTTGGAAGTCTCTTGATCTTTGGGACTGAGGTAGAAAGCCTGGAATCTGAAATTGTCCTGGGGGCTTTTTTCATTCTACAATTGAAATGACTGTCACCTGAAGGGAAGGAGGGGGGTTATTGCCTCAGGGTGTATGTTTGCCTGCTCTGTAGATTAATGAGGGATGTATGGACTAGGGACTGGGCAGGGAGGTTGGCGGTTGGAGAGTAGGAGTGTAGGGATGTGTGGGGGTGGGTGGATTACAATGGATTACAGCAGGGGTGAGCAAACATTTTGAGCCATGACCCCTCCCCTTCCATTCATGCAATTGGTTAGGGCCCCAAGATGGGTTACAGTGGGGTAGATATTCAAAAGCCAAGTTATTCGTCTAAATGGCAAATGCAGCATATTCGGCACTTATCCAGCTAAGAGAAGGGGAGCTATAGGCAACACTGGAAGCGCAAGTTTAACATAAGCTTAGGCTTCCAGCGCTGCCTCTCAGAGGCCAGGAGCAGGGCAGAGGGTCCCTTGCTCCCAGCAAATACAGGATAAGGTATTTGGGGGGGAGGGGGTGGAGAGGGTCGGGTGGGCGCCATGACATTAATAATTCTTGCGGGTGGGTGGGAGGGAAGGCAGGGCAGGCTAATATCTGACCTAAAAAGACACTGGGATGGGGGTCTCGGTACCATTTAAACATTTGGGGGTGAGAAGAATATGACCTGACAGGGCCTTTATAAGATATTTTGGGGGGGAGGGATGGAGGACACTGCCCCACTGGCCCATTTATTTGTGTGATTTTTATTCTTTAATGACAGCGCTACTTAGCCAGATATCTTTAAAGTAGCATGTTATCCAATCACACAAGGCCAGATAACTACAAAACCTACCCGGCTATTTTCAAATATAGCTTGCCAGGTTTTTTTTGTTATCCAGCTACATGTAGCCAGATTACTTGTCCACTAAATGACCTATTGAATATAGGCCTCACTATATATATATATATGCTCGTAAACAAACAATTGTTTTAATTAACAAAAAAGGTTTTTAAAAGGCATATTTTTGTGATAAAGTTTGGCAACACTTTTCTAAAAAACTGTTTTGTACAAAATTCTTGTATGGGTGTACACGCTGATTTTGTATTTATATTTAAGATTTATATTATTTTTATCGAGTATTCATTATATCCACATAACACACGTGAAGGGTATTCACCGGGCAGCCACACTACCAACCCAGTGGCTCAAAGCCTCAATCTTATAACTTTTCAATTTGCTGAAAGAAGCAAGCTCATACACGCACACATAGATGGGTACAGAGACGTAAGCTCACACACACACACACATATCCCATATCTAGACAGACAGAAAAATAGATTCCTCATACACAGACACCCCACACCCAGGCCGACAGAGCACGAAACAGACACCCAGAATAATATAGTTACCCCATACCCCAATAGAAATGGAGCGACAAAGATACCCCAAACTTAGACACAGACACCTACAGAGAAACAGAAAGCCAAAATCCAGACAGGCACAGAGAGACAGGCATACTACATCTAAACAGAAACACACAGTTTTCTTAGAAGCCTCTCAGGCGGGACAAAACAGACCAAATTCCACCAGACAAAACAGAAAGTCACATGTTCCACGCTACACCCAGACACACAGGCTGCACATCACATTGGTAAGGGCTGGAAAAGTTTTCAAAAAAATTTAAGTGCCAGTCAAAATGTTTTAAGAGCTGAGAAAATTCCATCCTACCCTGCCTAACGTTTTTTGCTTTTTTGTTTTCATGAATTATTCTTAGTTTCCTCATGTTTTTAAAAAATGTTTTAAACACTTGTGTGAAACTGTTATAAAAGTATAAAATCACAAAATATTTAGATGGCATGGTTTCATGGGACACAGCCAGCATGGATTTACCCAAGGTATGTCTTGCCTCACAAATCTCCTACATTTTTTGAAGGGGCTAATAACATGTGGACAAAGGTGAACCAGTAGATGTAGTGTATTTGGATTTTCAGAAGTCATTCGACAAAGTCCCGCATAACAGGCTTCTAAGAAAACTCAAAAGTCATGGGATAGGACGTGATGTCCTTTTGGATTGCAAGTTGGTTAAAAGACAGGAAACAGAGAGTATGATTAAATGGTCAGTTTTCACAGTGGAAAAAGGTAAACAGTGGAGTGCCTCAGGGATCTGTACTTGGACCAGTGCTTTTCAATATATTTATAAATGATCTGAAAAGGAATACAATGAGCGAGGTGATCAAATTTGCGAATGATACAAAATTATGCAGAATAATAAAATCTTAAGCGGATTGTGATGAATTGCAGGAGGATCTTGTGAGACTGGAAGATTGAGCTTCCAAATGGCAGATGAAATTTAACATGGACAAGTACAAAGTGATGCATATAGGGAAAAATAACCCTTACTGTAGTTACACAATGTTAGGTTCTATCTTAGGCGTTACCACCCAGAAAAGATATCTAGGCGTCATAGTGGATAATACATCGAAATTGTCAGCCCAGTGAGCTGTGGCCATCAAAATGCAAACAATGTTAGGAATTATTAAGAAGGGAATGGAAAATAAAACGGAGGATGTCATAATGTCTCTGTATCGTTCCATGGTGAGACTGCACCTTGAATACTGTGTGCAGTTCTAGTCACTGCATCAAGAAGTATATAGCGGCACTGGAGAAAGTGCAGAAAAGGAAGACCAAAATTATTAGGGGCATGGAACATCTACCTTGTGAGGAAAGGTTAAAGAAATTAGGGCTGTTCAGTTTGAAGAAGAGACGACTGAGGGGGGATATGATAGAAGTCTACAAAATCATGAAAGAATTTGAACAAGTTAATCTAAATTGTTTATTTACTCTCTCAGATAATAGAAGTACCAGGGGGCACTCCATGAAGTTAGCAAGTAGCTCATTTAAAACAAATCGAAGAAAATTCTTTTTCACTCAGCGCATAGTTAAGCTCTGGAATTCATTGCCAGAGGATGTGGTTACAGCAGTTAGTGTAACTGGGTTTAAAAAAGGTTTGGATAAGTTCCTAGAGAATAAATTCATAAACTTCTAAGATGGTAATTAATAAGCAATAGTAGCTTGTGATCTAATGTTTGGGTACTTGCCAGGTACTTGAGACTTGGATTGGCCACTGTTGGAAACAGGATGCTGGGCTTGATGGACCTCGGTCTGACCCAGCATGGCATCTCTTCTGTTCTTATTTTATGTTTGCCTTTATTCTCCTTTCCTTTCCTCTCTCCCCTCCATCTCCTCATTTTCTCTGGCCTCTTTGTCCATTCCCCTCCCCTACCTCACTACTACTTTTTCCCTGGTTGGCAACAGCTGTGATCTATCTTCTTGGTTAGGGACCCAGCAGCAGCAGCAGAAACTCCTCCTCCGTTGAGGCCTGGAGAGTGGCAGCTCTTCCTGCAATGGCTGCTCCTATGTCCGGTTCTACCACAAAATAAGTGACTCCCCACCCATCCAAGCCCGCCACAGCAGAAGCAGCTCCTCTCCCTGGCCTAGGCAAAGAGATAAGAATTTGGACGTCAGCTACATCAAAACCATAATGCAATTTTGCTGATCAAAGCCCCACAGTCATAAGAACATAAGAAAATGCCATACTGGGTCAGACCAAGGGTCCATCAAGCCCAGCATCCTGTTTCCAACAAAGGCCAATCCAGGCCATAAGAACCTGGCAAGTACCCAAAAACGAAGTCTATTCCATGTTACCATTGCTAATGTCATAGTAGCATAAGAAATGACAACAGATAAAAACCAACTGGCCTATTCAGTCTGCCCAATTGAGATTATTCCCTCTTGTTTTCTCTCATTTGAGTATGAGCAGATAAATTCCCATACACAAAATGAGTGGGTCTGTTGTGCAAAATATTTGACATTTCCATGCTCACTGATGTCTGTGCTTTAACCAGGCTACCTATCAGTGTCATAGCCACCACTCTGTGCAGACTACTCCAGTGCTTCTCTACAATCCTGGTTGTAATTTAGCCCATATTTTCTGGAAATAATTCTCCAGTTGTTTCATGCCAATGGGTAGACATTTGGGGATGTGGTTCTGCTAATTATCTGCCCTGTCTAGCAGAACAGTCTAAGCAGAGATGCTGGTAGCCGAAAAAAGCCTAGCGGTGTACGTTCTTGATGTACAAATCTAGAGGAATGTCAGTATATTACTCTGTTTTGCATTCTTAACAATATTATGCCAAGTAGGATTCTTTAAACTTCATGCACCATAATGTCTTGTTTTATGACAAGCCCTGTGGAGAAAGCGGCACATTCTGTGCATAAATAATTACTGAATTGCTGCATGGTTTCCATGTGTTTACTGATAGGAAAGATGCATTAACCATATGCTTATTTGACAATAACCAACAAGGAACTTCTATTTCACATAGCAAATTATGTCCTCTTCTGAAGAAAGGAAGACATTCAATGCTTTAATTGATTGTAACAACTAATGCCATTTATCTCTGCCTCTCCTAGATAATTTGGCAGGTATTGCAGACACACCAGAGGAAGGTGAAAATTATAGGCAGAACCCATGGTTTCCTGGGAGAATTTTAAAGATTCGGCGGCAATTATATTTTCAACTTTCTATAAATAGAGAGATATTTCGATCGAATGTCGGTATATAAAAGAAATAAATAAATAAATAAATAAAAGATAAATATTCAAAAACCATTTAGACGGATAATTCACAAGTTATCCGTCTAAATGGCAAGTGTGAAATATTCAGCCACTTATCCGACTAAATTATAAGTAGTTATTTGCTATAATTTAACTGGATAAAAAAGGAGCATTCCTGAGAGGTGTTGAGTTATCCAGCTAAACTAGCTGAATATTGGGTATATCTGGCTGGGTTAGCCGGATAACTTTAGACTTGCTTCCGAGCAGGTCTGAAGTTACCTGGCCTTGTGTAACCAGATAACGTGCTACTTTACTGGATATCTTTAAAAAGATATCTGGCTAAGTAGCACGGTCATTAAAGAATAAAAACACAAACAAAGAAACAGGCCAGGGCCCAATTCCCTCCCTCTCCCCCCCCCCCAAAAAAATATCTTTCAAAGGCCCTTTAAGGCTGTGCTGTCTTCACAGCTCAAAACTTTTTAATGGTTCAGCAACCCCTGTCCCAGTGTTTTATCAAATCTAATATCAGCCAATATCCTAGTCCTTTCCCTCCCACCTGCCTGCAAGGATTATAAACATTGTAGCATCCCCCACTCTACCCCCACACACCCCCCATCCTCCCAGAGACCTTATCTTTTACTGGCGGGAGCAAGGTACCCTCCCTCCCAGTTCCTGGTGCCTCTCCGCTGCTCTAAGAATCAGCGCTGGAAGCATAAGCTTAAATTTCCAGCGCTGTCTCTCCTTCACCATCCTCGGGTAGGTTCAGTCCCTTCCTCCCCGCTGCGATTGTCAAGTCACCCCAATAACTCCCCCTCCCGCCCAATCGCCAAGCCACTCCCCTCTGCGCTCCTTAGGGGGTCCCCTCATTCCCCCATTCATTAAGGAAACAGGAAGAGAAGATGGGCGACCTTGTAGCCCCTCATAAGAACATAAGAAGTTGCTATACTGGATTAGACCAATTGGTCTTGTTTCTAACAGTGGCCAATCCAGGATACAAGTACCTGGCAAGTACCCAAAAATTAAATAAATCCCAGAACCTCTGTCTTCTCCTCCCTTGTCATGCCCCAGTGTTGCACTTTGAACCACGCAGTTCAAAGTGTGTGGCTGTACTTTCACATAGGCATCAATGATTTTCTTCCAGGGCAGGCAGGCAGGAGAGATGCAATGTGCCGAGTGCCGTTTCACTGCCACCAATGCATTTTTGGAGAAGGTCCCTGGTCTCCACGGCAATTTGCTGAGAAATGGCCAAATCCGTTGCAAGGGCCAAATTTTGCAGCCCTTACCACGGCTGTGGAACTGTAGGAGACCAAGGATCCTGGTTATAGGTAAACAAAGACTGGAGAATGCAATAGTGTGGCATCAAAACAATTTTGCAACATCAAGTGAAACAGTAATAAGTAAATGACTATGTTTTTTCTCTTGCTTTCAGCAAGCAAAAGTTTGAATTCTTCTTTCTACTGAACCATAAATATCTATGTGGATAATGAAGAATTACAAGCAAATATAGAAAAACAGAACCATTGTAAAATCAACTACTTTTTTTCAATTAAACCGAATTTACTTAGGGGTCAATATTTAGCAGCATTTATCTGTATAACTCACAAGTTATCCAGCTTTTCAATGTTTTCCTCATTCATCTAGCTAAAATTTAGGCAGATTACATAAGGATGTAATCTGGGGCGGAATTAAGTTAGCTGGATAAGATATCCAGCAAACTCTGATATCCAATTTTCTTGTCACCCCGCCACCCTCTCCACTCTTCTTGTAAAGCTTTCTTTGTAAAGCTCTCAAAGAAAGCTTTAGAAGAAGAACTGAACTGGTCATGGATATAATCCCCTTTGGATACCATTAGAGCACAAAAGTGACACTGCCTTTGTTGGCAGAATGGAAATAGCTGACACTGCTTTACAGCACTAGCAGATCTGCAAATAAGACTCATATACAGCTCAGTAGGAATTGACTCAACAGCACAGGTCAGCACTATTGCTCCAATCTGCATATGTTTGCTGCTTGGCCACAGAAGAAAAGGAAAAAACAAGCAGAAATAAAATATCAAGTTCCTTTGGTTTCTCAAAAAAATAAAAAAATAAAAAAATGCAGCAAATTAATTTTCAAAGAATGTAATTGCATTTCATTTGTAAACCAAATCCATAACATCACTTGGATTACTTCCAAAAGTGTTTTATACTTTCTTCTTCATCTGTGATCAATCAGTAAAACTTAATGCGACAGTAGAGGCCTAACCTGCTCTGCATCTATAAATGCAATACACTGCAGCGTAATATGCCCTGTTTGGTCCAAGAGGGCAAAAACTGGCAATTGTTGCAGGTTTGTACCACCAGCCACTCTACCAGTTGCAATCCGGCTGGAATTCTCTGGTTACATAAGAAACTGAACCACTGGTTAAGCCTCTTCGGGGGGGGGGGGGGGTGCTTTGCATGGTCCCGCTGCCCGACTCCTCCTTGCAGCTTCCCCAGTACCACCCTCGGAGGCTCCCCAGGCCAGGTACTCCAGTTTCTATTGCCTATTCTTTACCATATTCCTTCCAGGGTGTTTATGGCTACAGGTTCAAATCCTCTCATCCCAGTCAGTGAGCTGGGCTTAAGCACACATAGTCCCAGGTTATCCCGGTAGTTTAAAGTCTCTGCAGCTTTATTTTATCAAATCATATCAGTCTCAAACTCATACGATAAGAGAGCAACTCTCGACTTAATCCTCCTGCATGCTGCTCACAGTTGCTTCTTGCATAGTCTAAGCTTGGCTGTGCTCTACGGGCCTGATTCTTAGCGAACCAGGTCCTACTGCCTCCACCCACCATAGTTTGCAGCTGAGTCTGTGCTTCCTCTTTCACTATGGCTGCAATTACATCCACCTCATGGCAGTGGTTCACTTAAAACTCCTGACCTGCAGTCTCCATGAGTGTGCCCTCTTCTGGAGCGGGTCTCCATCACTCAACTTCCAAGTCTATCGGCTCTGGCCCATCCTCAGGGCTGCTCAACATCTCCACCTCCATCTCTTCATCTAATTCTAGTAGGACTCCTTCCTGTTCCTGCCCTGCCCCTCCTTCAGACAAGATCCTACACACTTCTCCCACCACACCCGGGCTCTCTCGACCTCTCGATAGGGAGTCTGCCTCCTATTCTGATTTCTTTTACGTCCTGGATCTTCTTCCTAGGTTTCCCTTATTTATTTATTTATTTAACACTTTTATATACCGATATTCATGTAAGAAATTACATATCACTTCGGTTTATAATATAACAATAACTAGCATGTAAGAATGCTTTTACATTTAACAAGGAATAAGTAACTTGGAGCAATGGAACAGGTATCAAAGCAACATTTAAATAGTGGGGTCTTTCATGATGCCAGAGAATAGCTGGCAGAAGATCTGAGGGCATAAAGAAATAACTTAGGGTGAGGGATAAGGAACATAATAGGAAATATCATCTGCAAGGCTGGGGTACTGATCAAAGCACTAGACTGTTGGTATGAAGGTAAAACGTACTAAGAAGATCCCATGCGTAGATGAAAGGCTTGGCCGAACAGCCAAGTTTTGAGTCTCTTTTTGAAGGTCAAGTGGCAATGTTCTTGTCTAAGATCTGGGGGAAGAGAGTTCCATTGAGCCGGGCCTGAAGTGGATAGAGCTCGTTTACTGAAGGAAGTTTTAATGGGTGGGGCCAAGAGGGTATTTCTGTAAGCGGATCTCACCGGTCTGGAGGGTAAATGTGGTTGAAACGGGATGTTGAGCTCCAAGGGCATGAGATTGTGAATGGTTTTGTGAATAGTTGTTAGTACTTTGTACATGATTCTGAATTTAATTGGGAGCCAGTGCAGGTTCATCAGGATGGGAGTAATATGATCTCTTTTGTTGGTTTTAGTCAAAATCCTGGCCGAGGCGTTTTGAAGCATCTGTAAAGGTTTAATGGTGTTTGCTGGAAGGCCGAGTAAAAGTGAATTGCAATAGTCAATTTTAGAGAAGGTAATTGATTGTAGAACTGAACGGTAGTCTTGGAAGTGGAGTAGTGGTCTCAGCCGTTTTAGTACTTGTAATTTAAAAAAGCCTTCCTTTGTGGTGTTATTGATGAATCTTTTTAGGTTCAATTGGTTATCCATTAAGACTCCGAGGTTTCTGACTTGTAAAGAGAGGGATGTTTGTCTAGTGGGGAGCGAGTTGGAAGGTGCATAATTGCCATCCTGTGCGACGAGGAGTAGTTCCGTTTTATTTGTGTTAAGGATTACCTTCTTATATTCACCAGGGGAATATAGTGCCCATCACATACCAGCTCCCCTTTTCATAAGAAACTTCAACTGTAATGTTTCGGTCCCATTTAGCACCTCCCTGGATAAATAATCAGCATTTTTATGATCCTTACCCCGCCGTATGCTGCACTTTAAGGTCACCTTATGTAACAATTTTTTCTACCGTTTTAAGTTATTCAAAATGTAATTAGATGAGTCTATAAAAGATCTTTAATACTACCTTTTTTTTTTTTTTTTTTTTTTTTGAAACATTCAAAGACTATTTTTCAAAAACATTTTTTTTGCTGGAGAGGAAAATTTCATACTTCTATTATCCTCAACAGGGTGATGTATCTCATTTGTAATCATGAACAAACCTCCACCAGCCAAATGTCATTTTTTTGTGTTTTTGTGAATATTTTGCACATATGTGAATTTAAAAATTGAACAAAGCATGCTGTATACAATGTACAAAAATACTTTTGAAAAAAGTTGCGCTGTAACAGTCCCAATTTTCACTTTAAGCTTAACTCCAAAAACTGTAAACGCAGACTTATCTGTACTGCCGTGCCATATCAATGTACAAAAGTACTTTTGAGAAAAGTTACACTGTAACAGTCCAAATTTTTACTTTAAGCTTAGCTTCAAAACTATAAACGCTGACTTATCTGTGCTGTCGTGTTAGGTTCCCAACGTGGCCGCATTTCAGATCCAACCAGGATCTTTCCTCAGGGGATATAAACTTTTTCAAACAGTCGGACTTTCCATTCAACAGCCCAATTCTTCAAGGGGTTAACTCGCTCCCTTTCGGCAATGCTTCGCACAATTCAAAATTCGCTTAACAACGGCACAGAAATCTGCCTCGCTCCTGAGGACCTTAGTTCCAGTTCCTGCCTTCTGGCGTGGACGTCTTGGGTACCCGCTCCTCGGGGGCCCTCTTCTCATCCTGGCTATCTGCTCCTTGGAGGGCCTATGCCTGGGATTCTGCCTGCCCCGTTCCCCAGGGCTTCCCTGGAACCTACACAGCTCTTTCATGAGTACTCCGCTCTGCGGACTACCTTCTGCTCTACCAAGGACCTCCCTGGTGTACCCCGCTCTGCAGACCATTACCATCCCTACGGAGGACTCCTTCGGACGTACCCGCCCTGTGGGTCCTTATCAACTCCGAGGACCTCACTGGCACACCCCGCTTTGCACAGGCCACTATGATCTCTACAAGGACCTAATCTGCGTACCCCGCTCTGCGGGCCGCTATCATCTCTCCTGAGGACCTTCCCGGTGTACCCCACTCTGCAGGCCACTACCTGCTCTACTAAGGATATTCTCTGGTGAACCCCACCCCACAGGCCACTACCATCTCTACTAGAGACCTCGGTGGTGTACCCGCTCTGTGGACTTTTACCAACTCTATGGAGGTATCCCCTCTGGGTCTGTGTGACCTCCTCTCTGGCACCCCCTGCTCCACGGGTAGTGCTTCTATCCCTTTAATAAAGACTCTAACCTGCCTCTGTGTGACGTCTGCTGAGACCTTGCCTCCCGACAGTGAGGCTCACGGGGCTCCTTCCTGTGGGCTGTACCACCTCTCACTTCGGCCCAGGGCCCACTTACCAACTATCCTAACAGAATCCTAACACTATGGAACTCGATCAAGTACCTTAAGTTACAATAAAATGTACTAAAGTAGCATATTAATAAAATAACCTGGATGGATGAGTGGTTACAAATTTATAGAAATATCTCACAGAAACAGGAAAATTGAAAAAAAAAAAAAATTGTGCGCCAAGTCTATTACCTACTTTTTCCAAACACCAGCAGAACATGTGATGATTATAAAGAAAGATACTCTCAGGCTCGTACAGCTAGAAGACTGGCTATTATGGGGATCGCTACAATGTGCAAACCCGATGAGCTCCTGAAGCTGAGGCGATCAAATTCCTTTTTTGGTGGTGATCTGACAATGGCCTAGGAAGCCACCAGGATCATGTTTACCTGAGTTGCAGGCTGAAAAGCTGGCCACTTCCAAGCAGAACAGCAAGAAAAGACTGTTGGCGAGAAAGGCCCAGAGAAGAAGGGAGGCTTTGGAAGGAAAGGCCGAGTCAGCTCTGTCAGCAGACCTCATGGAGACCAAAAAAGGGGGTTATGGATAAGTTGGTCGGCAAAATCCAATCCTCGCTGGTTAGAAAGAGTTGTGGCACAACCTGTCTTAACAGTAGGAGAGACTATAGCCAAAGGTGAAGCAGTGGAGGAACAAATAATAGACTTGGAAAAATCTCTTACTGAGGCACAGAGGAAAACAGACGTGTTGAAGAGGAAGCAAAAGTCCTTGTTAGAAAAAAATGATTTGGAGGACAGAAGTCACTAGAACAACCTGAGAATTGCTGGCTTCCTAGAAAAAAAAAATAGACCTTGTGAGTTTCTTTGCTAAATGGACTCCTAAAATTCTTAAAAAATTGATTTGGCGATGAGCAAGCTTAAAATAGACTGCACATATAACAATGGTATCAAGACAAGGAGGGAATGAAAAACCATGGTGCTGTTGTCATTAAAATACACAAATCTGGAGATAAAGTAAAAATTATGAAAGTCACCAGGAAGGTAGGCAACCTCATGTACCAGAATGCAAGAAAATTTATTTTCCAGGTCTTTTCAATGGAACCTCAAGGGTTTAACTCAGTGAAAAAAGAGCCAAGGGTATTGGATATCCAGTACATGCTGCTATACCCTGTAAGGCTGCGAATTGTATATGAGGGCAAACAGGTCTCTGCAACAGTAAAAGAAACAGAGCAATCTGTGAAAACAATATTCAGTGAAAGGGATTGTGAGTTATGAGGTTGAGAAATATCCTGAGCAAATATAGATTCTGTACTTTTGATTTGGGAGCTAAACTGGTCCTTGAGCAGAGAACCTAGATCTTTTGTATAGGCGGTATATCAAGTATAAATAAACAAACATAAGCCTAAATGACACATCTGTTTTTTAATTTCTTATTCTGATTTGCCAGTTTCTGTTATGGTGGCTACGGAAGCCAAGGAGAGCGACAGTGGATGTTTGGAAGAAGCCACATACCGATTTATTGCTGGTTTTTTTTCGTAATCATAGGACATTGTTCTTTTTCTTCTTTTAAATCTGAGTCATACTTAATGCAGAAAACATTCAGCTTCAAGGGGAGAAGCAGTCAATATGGGTGGATACTTGAAGACTTTAACAGGACATTTTTAGGTTTGATTTATTATTTTTATTTCCTCAGAGAAAGCACTATAATTGGTCAAGTATTTCAGAGCGGTGGACTAATGGTGAGTTGGCGAATGGGAGGAAGTTTCAGTGATATGGCCAATGCAAGAGACTGTACTTGATTCAGTTTTGTCTTATTTTCTTTTTTGATTTTTTTTTTTATATCTTAGTGGAATTGAGTCAGCTGAGGGGGGAAGGCTAGCTGAGGGGGGAAGGCTAGCTGGGGGGGGAGGGGGTTGGGAGGATGATGGAGGGGACAGGGAGAGCAAAGGATGGGTGGTGCAATTTCAGAAGGTTGAGGGAGAGGTTTTCTGTCTTTCAAGGTTTAAGGTTGGTGGGGGGAAGAGAGGAAAGGTGTTTTATATGCTGGGGCAGGGAAGAAGTGGGTTGTGAGGTTCTATTTTTCAGCTAAGGGGGTTAAAGGAGTTTGACTTATGCAGGTTGTCTGGATTCCGACATCTGTCCCACTTGGACAAGGCTCACTGGGTGGGTTGGAGGAGAAGGGTGCTAGGTTTGTGGAGTGTGATAGGGGATGGTTGGCTGGCTGGCTGGCTTTTTTTTAGGGATATACATGGTGCAGAGTTGGGACAATGTTGGGTGGGAAGGAGAAAATTATTTAGGATTTAGTTTTGGGCAAGAGGAGAAATGTTGATGTTGGGGTGGGAGAGTTAGGCAGGCACACAACAGGCAAACATGGAGTGATTACTTTGGTTATAAGCAGAAGGGATTACAAATACTGGCAGTATCTGTAATGGGGTTTATCTCCCATTTGCTCTTAGCAGAATATTGCATGACATGCCAACGCATTTAATGGGAGGGCAGTTTAATAAAGTGCCCTTGACCATTAGACAGGACTGGATTTAGGCACAGGTAACATGGGCAATTGTCTTAGGGCATCAAATGCTGAAGATGCCAAATACCCAGGACAAAAAGGAGTGAAACTGTGCCAAGGAGGAGCCTGCTCTTGCAATTCACTTCAAAGGTGTGCTGCTATAGCACTCTGGCACTTTGGGAGATGACAGGGATGGGGAGGGATTTCCCCCCACCTTCCATTCTCTAGGGTCCTCCCACCTCCCACTCTCCAGCCCTGCCTATGAGCACAAAACTCTTAAATCCAGCCCTGCCATCAGAGTCATTTCAAGTTCGGTGAAAAGGAAAAGAATGCTCCAGTTTATAAAAAAAATTTAAAAAACCCAGCACAGATAGATTTCCTTCAAGATACACATTTGTCTAGGTCTGGGCATGAAAAATTAAAGAGATTAAAGAGCATGAAAAGTTAAAGGAGATGGTCCAGGTGTATTCTGCTCCATTTATATCTAAAAGAAGGGGGTATGTTCTTTAATACTTAAGAGGCTACCGTTACATGTTTGGGGCTCTAAAGTAGATGGAGAGGAAGGATTTGTGATCTTACATTGCTGTTTGCATTCAAGAGATTATATAGAAACATAGAAATGAAGGCAGAAGAAGACCAAATGGCCCATCCAGTCTGCCCAGCAAGCTTTCGCACTTTTTTTCTCTCTCATATACTTATCTGTTACTCTTGGCTCTTAGTAACCTTTTGGTTCTATTTCCCTTCCACCCCCACCATTAATGTAGAGAGCAGTGTTGGAACTGCATCTAAGTGAAACATCTAGCTTAATTAGTTAGGGGTAGTAACCGGTGCAATAAGCAAGCTACACCCATGCTTATTTGTTTACCCAGACTATGTAATTCAGTCCTTGTTGGTTGTTGTTTGTATATAGATCCACTTTTCTTCATTCCCCCTGCCGTTGAAGCAGAGAGTTATGCTGGATATGCATTCAAAGTGAAGCATCAGACTTTCTCCCCTGCCGTTGAAGCAGAGAGCTATGCTGAAAATGCATTGAAAGTGAAGCATCAGACTTTCTCCCCGCCGTTGAAGCAGAGAGCTATGCTGAAAATTCATTGAAAGTGAAATATCAGACTTTCTCCCCTGCTGTTGAAGCAGAGAGCTATGCTGGATATTCGTGAAGTATCAGTCTTTCTCCCCTGCCGTTGAAGCAGAGAGCTATGCTGGAAATGCATTGAAAGTGAAGTATCAGGCTTATTTGGTTTGGGATAGTAACCGCCGTAACAAGCAAGCTACTCCCCGCTTTTTTCCACATTTCCTCTTGCCTTTCAAGCTTAGAGTCTTAGAGCAATGTTGGAGTCGCATTAACCGTGTGTATGTTTATTGAATAAGGGTATTATCTCCAGGTAGTAGCCGTCATTCCCGCGAGCCAACCACTCTTCATTCACGTCCTCTAGACTTTATGGATCCACAATGTATATCCCACGCCCCTTTGAAGTCCTTCACAGTTCTGGTCTTCACCACTTCCTCCAGAAGGGCATTCCAGGCAACCACCACCCTCTCCATGAAGAAATACTTCCTGACATTGGTTCTGAGTCTTCCTCCCTGGAGCTTCAAATCGTGACCCCTGGTTCTGCTGATTTTTTTCTGACGGAAAAGGTTTGTTGTCTTTGGATCATTAAAACCTTTCAAGTATCTGGAAGTCTGTATCATATCACCTCTGCTCCTCCTTTCCTTCAGGGTGTACATATTTAGATTCTTCAATCTCTCCTCATAAGTCATTCGATGAAGACCATCCACCTTTCTAGTCGCCCTTCTCTGGACCGCCTCCATCTTGTTTCTGTCTCTTTGGAGATACAGTCTCCAAAACTGAACATAGTACTCCAGGTGAGTATTATACTGGTAAATGTTTACAGTCTCAGTTCTGAATAAAATGCTTTCTTTGCTGGTTATGTTAAGCAGCTGGAGGAGTACAAGGACCTTCCAATTGGTGGTTAGTGGAGACTGAAACACCTGTTTGGATTTGCAAAAAGACAGATCCAATCCGACTAGCCATCAGAAGTTCCCTGGGGCACTGACCATAATGATGAGACAGCCTGACTGATATTTGGAGGGTGAAGTACCGTCCCTGGTAGATATTTCACCTGTTTCCTCTTGCCGCACAACATATAAAGTCATACTGATTTTTTTCTCTTGCTTTGATAAGCTGTTGAATTTTATTACAAAATGTGATATTTTAGCATGTCTTCTTTCGGTCCATCATCCCATTTTAACGACCCTGACTTGGGATGTTTTTCCCAGATTGCTGTACCTATGGAGACTGAATCTCTTGCTGTTAGGGAAGGGAAGAATTTATATAGATAATTACAGACACAATCGAGGATGATTTAAATTTCTATTATGATGTAGAAGTCTAAGATTCAGTGCTGAAATAGAGAACTCTTAAGGTTGTTCTCAGAGGTAAAATAATTAGCTATGCTAGCTATGTTTAAAGGGCAAATTATTAAGCAGCAAAATAAAATTGAGAAGGTAATTACAGAACTTGAACAAGATCATCATAAGAATTGCTCCATAAAACACATTGAAAGCTAACTAAGATGTGGGATCCGCTTAAAATGTTTCAAATTAACAAAAGATCTGCACTGAGATGCAAAAGGCAATGGTACTATGAAGATGGAAATAAGACAGGTGAATTATTGGCAAGGTCAGAGAGGAACAGACAGGCTCAAACATACTTTCATAAGCTTCTTAGAGGAAAAGGTGATTTGACAAGTAATGCAAGGGTTATGGGAGTGCTAATCAGAGCTTATTTTGAACAGCTTGTAAAGGAGTGTATGTTAGACCCTTCTTAAAAGTCCAGGACCAGGCATTTAGCCTGGACCACCTTAAGACAGCCACAAAGGAATCCTGGTTGCAGGGCGTTTCCCCTGAAGAGAGAGTTAAGATACCAGGGCCCCAGACCAGACTAGGAGAAAGCAGGAACTTTGCTAAATGACTTATGTGAGTAAACTGCTACATTTCTGTTTTCAGTACTGCTGAGGTAAACAGGCTTGTGTTTTGTTAATTTTTGATTGTAATTAATAAAAACTGCAAAAGAATAGCCAGAGCCCAGACTGAATCTGTTCTCTAGTAAGCCAAAGACCACTCATGGTGTCACATACGGTGTCAGTTCAGGGATTCTGCACTAAGCAACTGTACAGGCAAAGACTCACGCCAGAAAAGAAAAGAAAGAAAGGAGAGACACTTGTTTTTCCTTGACTGGCTCTAAGCCTTGCACAGAGCAGGAACTTACTTGTGCTAAGGAAGTCTGGCCTAAGCAGCAGCACATGCTATGGAAGCAGTCTCAAATCTGGTAATGCAGTGGCCTCCCAGTCCCTTGTCCAGCCAAAGTGTGTCATATTTAATACGGGCACGTTTCCCGCCCCATACAAAGTTCCCAATCATAGATTTAAAGCTACACAAATCTTTGTCCCTTACCCACATAGGCAACATTTGAAGACGATATAAAAATTTGGGTAGAACCGCCATTTTAACAATGGCACATCTCCCCAGAAGAGACAGTGGAAGATCCCACCATCGATCGAGTTGGCATTTAGTTTTGTCCATTATTGGGAGGAAGATGGCTTCTTACACTTTCCTATTCTGCACATCTAGGTAGATCCCCAAATATTATATAGATGAAGTCGCCCAGCTTAGGGGGAATGTGCCCACCCATCACTGCGGTAGAGCAGCGTCTAACGGTAAGACTTCGGATTTGTCCAGATTAAGTTGTAAGCCTGCAAAGAGCCAAAGTGATCAATGGACTGTAAGATAGCTTCCAAAGTCTCTCCCAGATTCTGTACAAACAGCACCATATCATCTGCATATAGTTCCAGTTTATTCTGTTGACGACCTATTTGTATGCCTTGATATTTGGGCAACGTGTGACGCTTGATCGCTAGAGGTTCTAGGGAAAGGACGAAAAGTAAGGGGGACAGAGGACAGCCTTGACGGGTACCCCTCCCCAAAGAAAAAGGCTTAGAGAGGACCCCATTAACCATAACT
Organism: Rhinatrema bivittatum; assembly: GCF_901001135.1. Taxonomy (NCBI): domain Eukaryota; kingdom Metazoa; phylum Chordata; class Amphibia; order Gymnophiona; family Rhinatrematidae; genus Rhinatrema; species Rhinatrema bivittatum. The sequence goes on from NC_042616.1 coordinate 490,243,934, forward strand.
TGGGCCTGAGGGTTAGTACAAGGAAACAAAGAGGTAGGCGATCTATGATAGCCGTCAGGAAAACAAAACAGAATAGATGCCTCAGTCTTTTTTCAATATTTATTAAAACAGAGATGTGTTCACAGGATGCCCGACTCAGGCCGAGTTTCGCAGCTTGTCAGCCGCTGCCTCAGGGGCTTGAACACTTTAGATTCCAAAATGAAACTCTGCAAATTTAGTTTCATCCAACGTGCAACAATTGTATGACCAACGTCCTGGGTAGCATACCGCACTCAGTCTGAAATTGAATTGTAAAGGTTATATGGGTGAGAAAAATGCGTAAAAACCCACCTCGTCTAAGTGCACTGCCCTCCAAATGTCAAATAGTTGTAAATCTTTACATAAAAAAACTAATGCCAATATCACCCTGGTTCTTTCGAGGGAATTTGGCCGGCTTACAATCGATACTTGGGTTACCGGTATTGTTAAAGTCCCCCCCCCCCCCACACATGAGGATGCTATAATCATCCCAGGAGGTCAGCTTAGAGATCAGACAGGTAAAGAAACGGTGAGAGTATTGGTTCAGGGCATAAATGTTAAGTAACAAAACTTTCAAGCCCTGTAACACTCCCCGCACGATGAGATATCTACCCTCTGGGTCGGCGACAGTACCCTCCACCTGGAAGGACAGAGATTTAGCAATTAGCACCTCTACCCCACGTTGGCCTGTTGAAAAAGACGAATAAAAGACCTGCCGCACCCATTCCCTTCTCAACTTTTGGTGTTCAGCATCGGTTAAGTGTCTCTCCTGTAAAAAGGCGACATTTACTCTGTTTCCTTTAAATTCCTGGAGCATTTTTTTCCTCTTTATGGGGGAGTTTAGTCCCACTATAGCCAACTATAAGATTAGCCATAAAAAAAAGAACAACCAGCTAGAAGTGCTGCATTGGTCTCCCTTTACAGCAGGAAGGGCTCACAGCCGAGACCCTCCTGTGGTGCTGTGCTGACTGAATAGAGGAAAATTAAAGAAGAAAAAAAACATTTTTGATACAAGCCAATAACCTGTTAACTCTCTGTCCTTCCTACTAAATCTGGACATATACACATACACCCACACATTCACACTCAGACATACATAAACATGCTCCCATACCAAAAACAAACTCTACACCCAAAGTCCCAGGTTAACCCCACTGGTGTGGTTCCTTCAACCCGCGAAGTGTTACCACGAGTACCAAGGTGAACGAAGGACTCTGGGGCTCCGGAGAGTCCGTGACAGTCTCACAAAACCGGTCACCCCTGTAGCTGAGAAATATGCTGCAGACCTTTGCCAAGCAGGTTCCACCTGAAAATGAGAGAGATAATAGTGCCTCTAAAACAATTATCACATAGCACTGATTACAGGCCTAAGAAACTTCATGCTTCCTCCCTGGTAGTGAAAACACTGGATTCTCCGCGATGAAACACTCGCAGTTTTGCGAGAAACTGTAAAGTGAAGCGGATCCCCTTCTGATATAGTTGTGTGCAGTATGGGGTCATTTCCTTGCGGGCTGCCAGAACCCTGGACGAGAAATCCGGAAAGATCAAAATTTTGTGTCCTTCATATTGCAGCTCTTTTTCCTATATGCTTGCAGGATGTTATGTTTATCCATGTAGTGAATATATTGTGCTATGGCTTGTTGTGGTCTCCGATATGTTCAGCCTGTGGGCTCTTTCCACCATGATAGGCCTGCCTGAAACAATGACGTCTAGCAGTTGGTAGCCAGCTTTCAAACCAGTAGTGAAGAGTGTCCAACCGCAAGGACTCTGGTAAGCCCATCACTTGTACATTGTTTCTCTGGGCGCGATTCTCAATCTCATCTAGTTTTTCTTCCAAATCCTGAGTTTTTGCTCGCAGGGCAGCTGTTATTGGCCTCCTCTTGCCATTCTTCTTGACGTGTGACTTGAGCTTCCATGGCTGACAGTCTGGTCTGATCTGTGGCCTACTTATCGTGAAGCTCATCTAGAGATGACTGAAGTTTCTGGAGCTGGTCATTCAGCGCTGCGGAGACCGCACGAGTAATCTCTCTAATCATTGTGTCCGACACCTCCTCAGGGGGAAGCATGGTATCCAATGCCATTTTTTCCTCGGGAGCCGCGATTTTGTCTGGCGGAGGTTTTCTTAGCCGATTCGACATTCCAGGGTTGTTCAGCCACAGCAAAGTCACAAACAGGTCAGCGAACTGCAACATCTTATCTTATTGGGGAAGGAGGCCATTTCACAGGGGATGATTAACAGCAAAATCTGATTTTCGTCGTGGATTCTCAAGGAGCCCAGAGTAGGACCTGCACTCAGGCTGACATCATCGCCGGAAGTCACCTTCACAGCTTTCTTATTAAGGAGGACTTTATGCACTGTGCATGGAGATTAAGCCCATTCAGCTGGGAAGGCCATGAGCTTCAGATTTATAGCGATCTAGCTCCAGCCACCCCACGTAGGCGGGGAGAGCTGCAACCCCTACTATACTTAGGACCCACATAACAAGAAGGGGGGCGATATATGAAAGCCGTAATGGTGTCAACAAACAAGATAGATGCCAGATGTCCTTTATTTATTTATTTATTTTATTTATTTAAAACTTTTTTTATACCGGCATTCGTAGGACACATCATGTCGGTTTACAGATAACTGAGAAAGGAAATTACAATGAACAGGGGAGGGGGTTAACTGGAGGATATGCAAAGATATAGGAGAGGAGAGTCAACAGGCAGCGTTAAAGCTATTTGCATTCAATTAGAATTATATATGCAAAGGAATTAATGTACAAAGTTAAAGGGCATGTGCACTTGAGACACTTAACATATGGAACTTATTTATAGTAAGAGAGGGGGGCAAGTGCACGTAAGTACGGTTAGCATCTGGTGTAGGGGGGTAGGGAGGGAAGGGGGTTATGAGAGGAGGGGGAGGAGGGAACCGGGTACATAGGGTGAAAGTGAAAGTGAAAAAGTGAAAAGTGAAAGTGAAAGTGTCTTGATACCTGCTGTCAGCAGGATAGGGACAACGTCCTCCATAGTTTTGACTTGAGATGTTACACCTTGGATAGTGAAGGCCAGGCCCCATGGATAAATCCAATGGTATTTTATGTTTTCATGCCTAAGTATAGTAGGGGTCAACAAACAAGATAGATGCCAGATGTCCTTTATAAGCATTTATTGTAGTGGAGACGCAAAAATGCCTGACTCAGGCTGAGTTTCACCACTTCTCAAGTGGCTGCCTCAGGGGCTGACTTGTTCAATAATCTGAACATTCATATATCGTTCTGTTTGAAGGTTAAACAGCACAAGTCAATGTCTGTTGTTTTGTTAGTATTTGGATGTATAGTCCCCTGAGGCAGCCACTTGAGAAGTGGCGAAACTCGGCCTGAGTCGGGCATTTTTGCATCTCCACTACAATAAATGCTTATAAAGGACATCTGGCATCTATCTTGTTTGTTGACCCCTACTATACTTAGGCATGAAAACATCAAATACCATTGGATTTATCCATGGGGCCTGGCCTTCACTATCCAAGGTGTAACATCTCAAGTCAAAACTATGGAGGACGTTGTCCCTGTCCTGCTGACAGCAGGTATCAAGACACTGTATCTGGAGAAACCACCAGCCCGATTTAGCATACAAAGCCAACCAAAATGGCAGCGGACTGGGAAAGGACGCCGCCTTACAAGAAATTCAGCAGGATCTGCGACTTCCGCTCTAGGTCTTCCATCCTGAATACAAAGACTCCTTTCTACCCAACCCGGGTGGGGGAAAGGAGTGGGAGAGCAGCAAATGACAACAATGATCATTTGTATGATAGCTTGGCCAAATCGGATAGTGCAAGTGGATGAGTATTGTTCCAGTCTAATTGGACTAGCAGGGGCGCTAAACCGGGGCTTGATGGGACTGCCTTGAAGGGTGGCTCATACTACCCTTCCCAAACAGCCGGACACTAAATGTAACTGTATTCTTGATTTATACAGATATCAGACATTTAAATTTTAAAGATCAGAAGGGCAAACAACTTTCATACTGAATGAGTAAAATCTGTAAAAACTATTTTACAATTCTTTTGTACTTACCCTTTAAGTTTAGCAAAATAAAGTTAATGTAAAACACATGATCTTGCACAAAACTGCATTGCTATTACTAAAAAAAAAAATGTTCATTACAAGTGAGCATATATAATTATTTTGCATAATCTGTACAACATGGAGGTAATTTTCATAAGGTTTTCCACATATAAATAGGCTTTTGAAAATGTTTACTTTCACGTACAAAACGCCTTTGAAAATTTACTCCATAGGGCTGAATTGTCAAAAGGTTACATGCATAAATGGGCTTTTGAAAAATGCTACGATATATGCTATTTTTTCATGTACAACTCCTTTGAAAATTACCTCCTATATGCATTTAGTTTAACAACATTTGTTCTTAGGCTTTTAGAAAAGTCCCATGTTGCAACATAACTGGCAGGTTAACCTAAGTTATAAGGTCCTGTAAGAAGCATGTAGCTTTATAGGAGGGGAAAAAGTAATAAATTAGAAAGTTTGATGAAACTTGATGTTCCACGGTCTATAGACTCGAGAGTTGCCACTTATAGGAACTTGCTTCTCGCTGTAACAGGATACGCCATTGCCAGATAAGTAGGGAGGTGACCGAGCACTATGTCACATGCTGGCATAAGATGCCGTAACTATTATTGGCTGAAGTAGTTTTGCATCCCCCTCCTCAAAATAGTAATACTTCATTTCAGGAAAGCAGTAACATCTGAGGAGAAATGACCAATAAAAGCAGGAGAAGGAATTTTCTGCCCACAATGGCCTCTTGTTACGTAATTCTGAGGGACTTTGTTAAGTATGAGAGTTTTGTGCAATCAGTTGCATCTAAAAGCTCAATTCCACGGAAGCACATAAAGCCAGAAGCAAGCCCTGCAGACTTTGATATGAACAATATTTAGTTTTGACCCAATATACTGTAGTATGGGAGTGGAACACAATCACGGTGATCAACAGTCCTATGATAAACAGCATTTGAGAGTAAACAGCTTATCCATTAGTTCCAATCCTTTTTAACAGTGAATGTTTTTTGTTTTGTTTTCAGCAGCACAGAAAGCCTAATCTACTGCAGCAACTATGATGTACAATATGAACACAAAAGGATGAATGAAAAGATTAATGGCCCTTGCCTGGAGTCTTGCGTCTAGCCACTCTAAGCTCCGCCCTCCAATGGACACAGTTATTCATACATCCCTTGGTGTCCTCAGCTTCCACTCTAGAGTCTCTTATACAGGGGTTGAATTACAAGACTAATGGACCAGGGATACAGCACAGCTAAACCAATATCAATGGGAGTATACAGCACAGGAAATGCCTCGTCTCTGCAGTGCACTCAGTTACACTTTCTGATCCCTGTGCAGCCTCTCAGTTTAATTCCAGACATCTCAAGTGCTTGAGCGACTAAATTACAACTTGAAATAGAGCCTGTGTTCGATGTTTTGCAAGTGGATTCAATCCCCCTGGTATGGATTTGCTAATAAGTTATCACTCGCGATCCCTCTCTGAAATAACTCATAATTCAAATTCTTGATGCCAAAACTATCTAGCACAATGTAATCTTCTCGAGATTAATAGGCCTGAACCATTAAACTGTAATTTATCACTAGCCCACATAGACCATGATTAGTGTAATTTACAGAATATCTGAAGGAACCTATACAGCTGTTTTGACTTACAAAGAAGCATTTATTTTATTTTATTTTTTTAGCATTTCCATCAAAGCTCTCTGCTGACATTAGAAAGGCAGAACAGGCAGACTAAGAAAGTAATAATTAGTCTAGAGCGGTAAGTCTCTAAATGTCACACAGGCATCACAGTAAGGCAGTCCAAATGTGCCACAAACAACTGACATGCACTCCCAATTTATGACTCCAGACTGTCCAACTCTGGCAATCACTTAAAGCACAACAACATTTTAAAGTACAGATTAGCTAACAGGTCAAGAAAATAATACTCTCTCTTATGAGACTCAGTCATTCAGCTCTAGATAAGATCACCCCCTCCCCCCGTTACCACACTGAAATGTAAGCGGCCAAGGCCCCAATGTAATAAGGTGCGTTTTTTGAGTGTAGACGTGAACTCCCAATGTAGCAAGATGTTTTATGCACAAAAATTGTGCACGCAGCTTAGCGCTCCTTCAAGCAAATCCCATGTTAATCAAGGCATTAGCTATTATTTCCTCAACACTGGAAATATAACTCTTAATGCTGGAAATGTAACTCTTGGTCAGAGGTGGAGCAAAGTTTCTGGGGCTAAGTGAGTCTATGAGACTGAAGTTTGTGGTATCGGGGCATTCATGCACATAAAACATGATGTGTGTTTTGTGCGCACAACTCGTAGGAGCACAATTAGGGTTTCTACGTACAACTTTTACGCGGAAATATCATGGTTTATGATCCTGTATCATGTTTTGTTCAATTAACCATGATATATGCATGAAAAACATTGTTTGCATGCATAAACCATGTTTGGTGTGCACAAATCATATTTTATGAGTGCTAAACATGCCTTCTGAACACATTTTTGGGTTGGCGCTTTTTTTTTTTTTTTTTTAACTCCCAATGCATTGGCATAGCATTAGCTTACAGCAACAGAAGTTTAATTATTTTTTAGTACGTGCGTTAAGAATTGTGTGCTGAAATTCAGTTCTAATGCACAGCTTATTACATTGACCCCATTTGACTTCAGGTATTCTTTCATATTTTTAAGGGGAAATACTGGAATACCATTTTTTTCCCAAAAAATTCAAATGCATTTTTGCTGGCTGTCCTGAAAGTAGATTTAATTTGACTGTAATTTTTATTTGCTAGAATCTGGCCTGCAAAAGCATTTTTGTGTCATTTCCTGTTTATAGATGGTAACTTTCAAACCAGCGTACAGGTGCACATATGTGCGCATATGTCAGCGCATTCCTAGGGACGCAGCCATTTTATAACATGCGTGCATGTTATAAAAAGTCCCTGGCCGTGTGCACATGTACGCGCAATTTTAAGTGTGCATGCGCCTAGCCGCATACATCGGATTTCAACCACGCAAGTCAAGGTATTCTATATCCAACGCACATCGACGCCACTGCCAATTTCACCAGTTTGCCTAGTGGATAGTTAGATCCTCGAAACCCCTCTAGTTTAATAACCTGCACTCCCCCCCCAGTTATTCCAAACATTTTTAAACCAGTCAGAAATGGCTTTTTATTTTTTTTTTATAACCTTTTTAATTGAAGTTTTAAAAAGACATTGAGATAGAACAAAAAGAACATTTTCCAACAGTAGGAACATTCTGATAGAGTCTACCAGTTATCTCATTGTCTTCTTAACCCCCTCCCAAACCCTCTCCTATCTCCCTTGACCCTTCTTATATCCATAATACAGGTGCAAAACCCCTTAACCATATATGCCCACCACCTTATTAATCAATTAATTAATCAATCCATATGCATTAATATGAATTAATATTGACTCTGCTTGGGGTTACCCCCTACAGCCGTACACTTTATATATCAGCTGTCGTAAACCCAATATTCCAGAAGAATTACAATTAACTGGCTGTTAAGAGTATGATATAAACACCTTCAAGCTTATACATTCACAGTATAAATCTCAGACTAGCTGCTGCACTAAGTATTAACTGTAGTACGCAAGCAAATTCAAACATATATATTTCATATTAATGCCTCCAAACCACATTCATCCATTTCCCAGCTTCTCTGGGCAGATCCAAAGATATAAAAATCCCAATAATAATACCATATTAAATATCTGCAGCCAACATGGGAATTATGAAAAGACATCATCTGTTGTATTTCTGACCTTCTGCCTAGGTTCTACTTATTTCGGTCTACAAATTATAAATTGAATTCCTAACATCCTGTGCTAACGTTTGTGTAAAAGCCTGCCAGATCTCCAGCATCTGATCTAATTTTTTATTTGATCAGACTTTTTGCTGTTAGATATTCAAAAGTTAATAGTTTAATCATTCTGTTTTTCCATAATGTAAGATGCAGCCCAACCATTTCTAACCAGTTAGCCAAGATAGTCTTTTTGGCCACTAGACCAACTTTGTCTAAAAATAAAACACTGTTTTTGTCTCACTTTGGGTTGAATATATTCAGGCTGAGGGTAATGAAACCACCATAATAGCTTCAGTATACTTTTGAAATTCTTTCCAAAAAACTTGGATCACTGCACAACTCCAGAACTGATGTACCAAATTACTTTTTGCCCCATGACATTTTAATTAAATCTCAATGGAGCAAATGCCTGCTTTAGCTGCCCTTGATTGAGATAAGTACATTTGATGAAGACATTTGAATTGAGTTTCTCTTAATATCACATTTTCTGTGCATGTGCATATTGTACTGAAACATTTTTTCATGTCTAACGTTATTCTTATTCCCTGAAATCCATTCCACCTGCTTGCACATGTTGAGAACTAATTCCCAGTCTGAATATTCAGTAGTGCCTTAGGAAGGGTGGCACACACACACACACACTTCTTTTCTTTCCTCCTCCAAAAGTTATATCACTGAAGTCTGTATTTTGTTTGAGTATATCTGGCACATAATGTCTAAACTGGAAGAATGCATAAAAGTCTCCATGTGGCAGAGAGAAATTTAATTGCAATTCTTGAAAACTATGCATTACCCTAGTACCGCCAATCAGGGTTTGTTTTATCGATCTAAGCCCCTTTTCTTTCCGAGTAGTAAACACTGGGTTAGATAATCCTGGTCTACATTGGTGTATTGATAGAGTGAATCAGAATTTATCTTTTTAAGCGGTTTACAAAGGTATTCCCATGCTTTTCTGCAGGAACTCAGTAACACATGTCCTGTAATATTTCCAGGAATTTCTCTTTCCGTAACCTGTATTAATGAATTTAAAGAGAATGGAGAAGTCCAAGCATCTAAGAATCTAAGGGGCGCACAGTCTGAACTGTCCAATAGACAATCTTTAATAGGTCTTAATAAACATGCTTAATTAATGTTGTAAATTTGGACCATTTCCATCTCCCTGCACTAAAGGCAGGATTTTAAAAGCCCGGCGTGTGTGAAAATCGCCACTGACGCACGTGGCCGGGCCCTGGGTGCACTGCATGCATTTTCAAAAGGGCCCAGACACGCGCGTAAGTAGCGATACACACACGTGTGCCAGGCCAGGGGCATGGTCGGGGCGAGGAGGGGAGGAGCAGGACGGAGGCCGGCCGGGACGGAAGCCATACCTACCCTTCCTCTCTTTTCCCCTCTCCTCCCCTATCCCTAAACTAACCCTACCTATCCCCCTTTTTTTTTTTTTTTTCATACTTACTGCTCCTCGGGAGCAGAAGTAAACTCCGCATGCCGGCCGGCTGCCGGTGCGCGCTTCCCTGGGACAGCGGCTAATAGCACTGTACCTGCCCGCTTGCCCCTTTTGCAGGGCCCGGCACCTCTGCATGTATCGGGGGTTATACGCATGGCCGGGCCAATTCTAAAATGTGAGCGGAGTGCACAAGGCCCAGCCACGTGCGAAACCCCCGGTTTTTACGCGCACGGCCCTTGTAAAATCGACCCCTTAATATCTCTTCAGCAAGCTAATTAGCAGGTGTAAAATTATGCAAGTTGGCAAATCTGAGGGTGCGTCTTTTAAAACAACAACTTGTGTGTGGAAATGTTGGTCCTGCCTTGCAATGCACTAACATCACCTTCTTTTCATGGGAGAATCTGTACATGCAAACCGTAAATTATGCGCATACTTTCAATCTTTATAAAATAGCGAGTGTGCGAGTACCTGCTACGGGCGTATATGCTAATGTTTAACGCACGTAACTCTTTGAAAATGTACTCCACCTTGTCCTGCAGATCAGTGCACGTCTAACTCAGACTATGTCCTTATACTAGTTAATCCACTCCCACAGCTGTGATCATGGCTCTATTTATAGGGTGTTACAGGCGCACTCCCTAAGGAATGGAAAACAAAACATAACAGTGAATATTTGAAAGCTCCCACTGTATGGCACTCTGAGTTATTCCTGCTTTTACTACAAGCTAAATTTAATCCATTGGAACAGGTAAAAAGCATTTCCCTTGAGTCAGAGCAAATATATCTCTGTTCTGCCAGGTTTAACGATTATCGGCCGGTTCAAAGAGTTACAGTTAGCACACTGTACAAGAATGTTAGGCTGCATACACCATGTGAAACAGCGCAAGACGTTTAATGTGTGTCAAGATTCTGTTCTCTACTCAGGGGCGAGGAAGGGGATGATAGATCCTAGCACCGGATCACAGGCTGCCTTGAAGCAGGACAGGGCGCATCCCGGTTTCCTGTGAAAAGACTACCTAAAAGCAACAAATTGGGAAACAATGAAAATCCTTCCACAAGCTTTCTGAAAACTAGACAAAATGAAGTATACAGATAGAGAGCAATTTTCAAATCCATTTCCACCGGAAAAGCTCTGCTTTACTCGAAGACATGAGACTTCTGAACAGCGTGCACAGTGCCACTGTGTGCGTACCTTCACCCTTATGTGTGTTAGCCATTCCCAGAGGCAGGGTTGGGGCAGGGAATGCACAAAAGCATTTGTTTGAATTTTCCAAAGTATGTGCTTTTTTTTTTTGCTTTTTTTTTTTTAAACTCAAAAACATGCACACAAACAGGAGGTGTACAGTTGTGCGGCTACTTTTTCTTGGGCAGTTTTCAAGGGAACGTTTTCCCCTTTGGAAACTGGCAGAACGTCAGTGGGTGAAAAGCAACTGTGGACTTTGCACTTCTGTGGAACAGTTTGCACACCTAACGGCCGAAGCAACTTTCTCACACAAATCCCTAAACCTGCTATAAAGCCTGCTAATCATCAGGGAATGTGCTAAACCTCAACATGCCAATTTATTAATTTGCGGGGCGTTTTTAAACCAGGGTGCCCCAAAAGAGCTCCCACAATGATAGTGTGAACACAACTTTGTAAACAGTACCAAAAAGCCCTCCAACCAAGTATTAAAAGGCCAGAGCATAAGGAGGAAAGACCTGAGATGCCCGGAAGGCTGGTCTCGAAAAACAGATGCTGTTTGGAATAAGGCATATTGAGGAGAATCCGGGACTGGGAACACAGAGGGAGAAAGGACATCATGGCAAACAAGGGAGGAGAGTTAAACAGATACCAGACTGTGGCTACACCTAAAACTGAGTAACAGAATCTTGAACTGGGAATCATGCTTAACTGGTGACCAGTGAAAGGAAGACACAGAGGGTTGCAACTGCCAGTCCAGTCCGTGCAGGTCTCCCCCATGCTCTCTGTTTAGAGTTTTAATTGCCGCTCTGCACAGATTACCCTGTTCCCTCCCTTGGAAGCACAATACAATCATTCCAATGCGCTTTTGGGGTTGTCAAGGTTAGTTAATTTCTCAGGGCGCTGGGAAAATGCTTGAAGTAGCAAATGTCCAAACAAATGTTTCTCTGTGATCCTCGTGACCCTAAATCAAAGAAGTGCTGTTTTTAATTGCTATGCAAACTGTACTTAAGGATAGACTTTTCAATCACAAATTAAGTCAGTCCTTTAGACTACTGACTTCCTTGTGCGCATAAGAAATAAAGCCTATTATTCATAAGAAATACACTGTCTATGTTGTCCTCTGTGTCCTTGGTAAACTTTTTATTGCAGGGTGAACCACCGCTCCACGCAGGTTACCCCCAGTGTTTTGTTTCCAGCTTCTTGCCAATAACGAATCCCCTGCGTTTATGCCATGCTTTTTAAAGTCTATTGTCTATTTCCACCAGCTCCTCCGGGAGGGCATACCATGCATCCACCACCCTTTCTCTGAAAAAAATATTTTCCGATGTTGTTCCTGAATCCTACTGGCCTTGTAGCTTCAAAATGTGACCCCCATTTCTACAGCTTCCTTTCCACTGGGAAAAGTCTGTTTGCACATTAATATCTTTCAGGTATTTAAATGTCTGTATCGTATCCACCCCCACCTACTGTCTCTTCTCTCTTCTAGGGTATGTGTGTTCAGATCCTCAAGTCTCATCTCACATGTCTTTGGGTGCAGACCCTGCATCATTTTGGTTGCCTTTTCTGGACTGCCTTAAGCCTTTCTGTATTTTTTTTTCTTTTGAGATATGGTCTCCAGAATTGAACACATTATTCTAAGTGAGGCCTCACCAATGACCTGAACAAGGGCTTTATCTAGTTATACATACAGTCTATTATCCCTTTGGCTCTAGCTACCCCCTCTTGTCATGCTGTTTCTGTATCTTGAGATAACTGGATATTATTACCACAACGTTTCGCTCCTAATCAGTGCACATAAGCATCTGGATCCCTCACTCCCAATGATTATAGCTCCTTTGGATTTCTGCACCCCAAATGCATGAGTCTGTACTTTTTTGCACGGAAGATTCATTTCCACGCCTTTGACCACGCCTTAGTCTTTCTTAGGTCACGTCACATTCTGTCTTTCTCTCACGTGAGTCCACTTTGTTGCTGATCTTAGTGCTGTACACAAAAAAGACAAACTTTTCCTTCTAACCCTTCCACAATATTGCTCAAAAATAGGGCCGGTAACTTTAAAATAAGTGTGCGGGTGCCTGTACACGTGCGTACGCGTGCGTGAGCACACAAACACGGGAATTTTAAAATGCATTTGCAACTGCGCGTATATGATTTACAATACACATAGCGCACGTGTGTGCTAATTTTAAGTGGTTACAGAAGGAAATAGTTTGCATATCTCCCTTAGGACTTTGTTGGCTTTAATACGTGCACACAAGCGGATTTTAAAACGTGTGCATGAAGGTCAATCCCAGATTTACCAATTTGCCCAGTTTATCTCAGGGTTATCCAGACCCCTCTAGTTCTTCAGCCTACATTCCCCCCCCCCCCCCCAGTTTATCCAGTCCCCATCATCTAGTGGTTTTTGGCTAAAAAGTGATTTCTGCATACTCACACCTCATTCAAGAGCAGATGCATGTAAAATGCAAGTAAAATGCATGGCTAGCAGCCTGCTAAGCAGTGTGGCTGCCAGATTTAAAATATGGATTTACACATGTAAATACTGGCCCTGCCCTGGAATACCACTGACTCCGCCCCTTTTCCACATGCATTTGGTTGTTCGCACACATAAGAACATAAGAATATGCCATACTGGGTCAGACCAAGGGTCCATCAAGCCCAGCATCCTGTTTCCAACAGTGGCCAATCCAGGCCATAAGAACTTGGCAATTACCCAAACACTAAGTCTATTCCATGCTACTATTGCTAGTAATAGCAGTGGCTATTCCCTAAGTCAACGTGATTAATTGCAGTTAATGGACTTCTCCTCCAAGAACTTATCCAATCCATTTTTAAACCCAGCTACACTAACTGCACTAATCACATCCTCTGGCAACAAATTCCAGAGTTTAATTGTGCATTGAGTGAAAAAACTTTCTCCGATTAGTTTTAAATGTGCCACATGCTAACTTCATGGAGTGTCCCCTAGTCCTTCTATTATCCGAAAGAGTAAATAACTGATATGCATTAACCTGTTCTAGACCTCTCATGATTTTAAACACCTCTATCATATCCCCCCTCAGCCGTCTCTTCTCCAAGCTGAAAAGTCCTAACCTCTTTAGTCTTTCCTCATAGGGGAGCTGTTCCATTTCCTTTATCACTTTGGTCGCCCTTCTCTGTACCTTCTCCATCGCAATTATATCTTTTTTGAGATACGGCATATATATGCATAATTGGGCTGTTTTAAAATATAAGTTGCTCGGTCTTGGCCCAGAAACTCTCATATATGGGCTTTTTAATGAGAGCAACTCTTAAAATTCACCCCCATAATGAGCAGAATCAGACTCAGGACCAATCCCCGAGTTACTCCATTTACTACCACCTTCAGTCATCTATCACGCAACCAATTTCTAATTAACTCCACCATTTTGGAGCCTAATGCCAAACTGTTCAGTTTATTCATGAGCCTTCTAAGTGGGACAGTATCAAAAGCTTTGCTGAAATCCATAGTGCGAAGCCCTCAAACAAATTCTCTAACCACCCAATCAAAAAATAAATCATATTTGTTTGACACGATCTGCGTCTGGTAAAATAATGCTGCCTGGGATCCTGCAACCCACTGGATTGTAGTAAGTTTACTATCCCTTCCTTCAGTTGTCTCTCCAATATTTTTCCTACTATTTGAGGCAAGGTTTCCTGGCCTTTAACTTTCCAATGTCCTCTATTACCACTTTTGTGAGGAGGGACCATGATCACCCTTCTTCAATCCTGTGGAACCACTTTCATCTCCAGTTACCTATTGAACAAATCTTTCAGTGAACCCACCAGAACATCTCTGAGTTTAGCAAGCTTGGATATACCTCATCCAGCCACATAGCTTTAGCCACCTTCAATTTCGCAAGTTCCATGCAAACATCCTCCTTCCATGAATTGTGTTGTATCTAGTACCCATTCCTGTCTGTATTCCTGCCAACCATCAACAGTCCTTTTCCAAGGTGGTCTTCTTCAGTGAACGCTAAACAGAAGCATTTGTTTAGCATTTCTGCTTTCTTCTTGTCCCTCCCCAAATACTGCTCCCGGTCACTTTTTAATCTTACTATTTCACCTCTGGCCTTCCTCCTTTCTTCTATATATCTGAAAAAAAGGCTGCCCCTTTAGCAATCTTTTCTTCTGCTCATGCTTTTGCCATTTTGATTTCTTTCTTTGTCTCTTTTAGTTCTACCCAATTTAACATTTATTAAAATGTATTGCTTGCTTAACACCAAAAGGCAAAATGTATAGCAAAACAATCAAATTCAGAGTGAACGGTACAGACGCATCAAATAAAATACACAAATTTTAAACAATGGAGACCTTAATATGTCATTACACTTTAAATCACATGAAAGAGGCCCTATAACACTTAGATGTTACAAATGCTAATTTTATAGTAAATAGTAGCAGGCATTTAATAGTAAGGAGATGAAAGGTTATGAGTAAGCCTGCCTAAATAGAAAAGTTTTTAACAGTCCTCTGAAAGTCTTCAAGAAATCACACAGTCGAAGGTCAAGTGGAAATGAGTTCCACAGAACTGGAACTTTGAATGATATTTTTGGCCCTTATATGTTCAGCCACATTTTTTGAGAAACATATTGGTTTCCTTTTCTTCTTGCTTTTATTTACCTTTCTTACCTAAAGATATGCTGCCCTTATAACTCTTTCTAGTTTAGTCTACTGTTCTCTTGGCTTGTATCCTCCCATCCTACCAGCTCCCCATTAAGGTACTTTTCCATTTTACATAAGTCTATATTTTTGAAATCCAGGACTTTCAGCTGTGTGATTCCTCTCCACCTTGGCAATTATATCAAACAATAACAAACTATATACAAGGGAGGATGCAATCAAATTTGACTGCATCCTCCCTTGTATATAGTTAATTTTCAGTCTCTTGTATATAGTTTACAAGCAGATAATAATCTTTTGTA
This sequence comes from Rhinatrema bivittatum, assembly GCF_901001135.1. Classification (NCBI taxonomy): domain Eukaryota; kingdom Metazoa; phylum Chordata; class Amphibia; order Gymnophiona; family Rhinatrematidae; genus Rhinatrema; species Rhinatrema bivittatum. Next base: position 490,259,406 of record NC_042616.1, read on the forward strand.
AAGCCTGCTACTATATCATTTTATATTGTGAACCGTTATTTATATTCATTGTAAAGCTATTTGCTATGTTATGTTACACTGTGAACCGAGGTGATGTTTTGCTACGTGCCCCGGTATATAAAAATTCTTTAAATAAATAAATAAATAAATAAATCTGATGGATCGCTGGTGCTCAGGTGGACACCCTCTTGGACATTAGAGACATTGTCCTTGTTTGTGAGTACCAGTTCAGTATCAAACTCCACCTTATCTGTTCTATCACCAACTGTTTCAGCAGAGCCCCTTGAAGAGCATCCATGACCTCTATTTTCTAACCAGTTCTGCAGACAGAATACTTCAATCCACATCCAGCAGACCATTTTCATTCCCACTTTTGATGTCTTTGGCTAGATCTCTGCCTAGTTTTCTCTGTCTGGTTTGGAGGTCTGTAATGTGGAAGGAAGTTCCATTTACCCTTTCAAGATGGTTAACATCACCTTCTCCTTTCTCCATGCTCCCTGCATTTCAGTTGCTTTAATATTATTTTTGACATAAAGTGCTATTTCTGCTTTTTCTAAGCAGATAATAACTTGGTATAGCTGTATTCAAATCAAGGGACTCATTGAGCCATGTCTGAATAATCAAAATATCTAAGTCTGCCTCCATCATTAGGGCTTGCAGATCTGGAACTTTATTATTCGGATTGTGAGCGTTTGTGCTCGTAATTCTCCAACTATTTTGCATTGGCTCACATCTAGTCTTCTCTCCTAATCTACTGCTGAAGAGTGAACTATTACGATGATTTGTTTTGTCATTTTCCCCATTGTCTTCATGTATTTGTTAGGGATGACATCCCAAATTCATCCACTTCCATCTGTCCTCAGTTTAAACATTTTCCAATGTATGTTCTGAATTTCTCACTTAGGATTTTTTTTTCCTGAGCAGAAAGATGTAGGCCATCATTACAGTATAACCTTTTGTTGTTTCATATATGGCTTCAGTCAGCTATATATCAAACTGTCTTCCTTACACAAGGTTTTGAGCCATGTACTTCAGTGGGATCTTAGCCTTTTTTCTCCCTTTCCATGACTTGGTAAAGCACCCAAAAAGGCTAAGGTCTTCATCAAGTATTTAAGAGGTTCTCCCATTTCTGAAAATCTCTTTGCACTATACTGACATTGATTTTAGCCAGATCACTGGTCTCCAAGTGGATTCTAATGCTAAATGTAGAATCTGTACTTTTCTTTCTCTGATTTCACTTACAGTCTAGTTTGTATTCCTGCTAGGTAAGGATCCTGGGAGGCATTTTAACTTTTTGTGATAACAGAGTCACCCAGCAGCAGCTTTCTGTTTTAAGATCTTTTGAATATACTTTCAGGATTTTGCTTGCAATGGGTGCCTTCATTTTATCTTTGAATCTTCAAAATTCTATTTTCAGAGCAAGAACATTTTCCAATGCAATAAAGGCATTTTGTATGGGTATCATTTGGGAGATTATCTGTGTCACAGGCGTTACCTACAAATACCCAAAGAGCTAAACCCAAATCCAAAATATAATCCCCCAAACAAAAAAAGATGAGGGTTCACTTTTTAAACTCTGTTATCACATAATGTGTCAATGGGCCATATAACACGGTTCCAATAATGTATGTTTAAGGTGAAAGTGGTAGTATGAATGATGGTTGTAAAGTTATGGGTGTCATAAGCAGTATAGATGAAAGAGACAGTTAACAAGGGCTTTAGCCCATATTCTGTTATCCAGAAAACCCCATTATGGGGAACTCGCTTCATCTGAAAATATCCAAAATGCAGAATGGCCTTGGTCCCACCCATTATGGATAAAAGATACTCTAGTATATTAGGGTAATAGTGAAAGTGGTGGTGTCAGTGATAGTTTAGATAGTTATGCATTATTTAACCTTGCTGCACCACTAGAAGCGCATGAATTCCTGTACTGGTTTCTCTACACATATACCCTGCTGATTCGCAGGGTATATGCCTTTGAAAACTAGCATTTACTGGAGCTCTGACGATTTCTTCACATGTGAAGACCAACCTCTAATAGAAGAAACCAGAACCTCAACCCTACTTTATAGAATGAAACAAAAGCCACTGCTCAGTACCGCATGGAGTCCTAGGGTATTGAGTAATGCTAAAACGATGAGGAAGGTGGGAGGAAAGGGAGGGCCACAACTGTATAACAGCAACACAGGTCGGGAGAAGGGGTCGGGAGAAGGGGTCAAAAGAGGGGCATTAAAGACCAGCAAGTACTAACAGAGTTAAAAATACAAAAAGTAAATTTAAAAGAAAGGAAAAGAAGGAAAAAGAGATGGGGCAGGAAGTAGTAGTTGCGGAAAAAGAAATGACAGTGGGAAAAGAACAATGGGAGGAGCTGGGGAATAGGAAAAGGGGATGGGAAGGGAGCAGGGAAGAGCAGAGGAGGTAGGGTTGGCATACTTAAGGACTGTAGTTAGAGAAAAAAATCCAGTGGGGGGCAGAAATGATAGGAAAAGATCAGAGGAAATGAAATGCAAAAATATGGGAAAGAAAAACTGGTAAAAGTTGGAAAAAAAGAAGAAAATAGCTGAAAAAAATATGGATGAAGCACAATCTGAAAAAGAAAGAAGAAAACAGACACAAAGAACAACTAGGAAAACAGTTTTTTATGAGTATTTTTGCTTATATAATACACAAAAATCATCTGAAAATGTCTTTTGCAATCAGCATAGCTTAATAGGCAGTGGGGAGCGGAAACCAAGATTTCATGTATAAAAGGGACTGGTGGGGGCAGATACTGTCAGATTCAAGCAATTAAATGAATTTTTAATGCACTGCCAAACTTTCACATGTTCAAAAAACATAATCCCTATTCAAGTGAACCATCATTACTGATATGAGCTACATTTTCATTTTTATTTCAGTTCAAGAAGGATTACGGGTAAAAAGGTTTAGCAAGAAAAAAAATGCAATAAATTAATATCACTAAGATTTCAGCTCTTCATCACAAATCTGCTGCATTTCTGATAAAACATCAGCCATAAAGAATAATTAGTAAAATGACACTTAAGTCAGTTTGTAGCACAATGCTAAATACTTTTCTGCTGAATGTCTGGAATAGCCTACCTGCAAAGGTAGTACTTCCGTAGCACCTTTGATAAGGTAACTGAGACTGAGGGTATTGTGAAGTGGTCTTTAGTAAAGTCTCTTATAATCACCATTGGACCCTTGTCCAGTTTGGTTTCCTGCACAGTTTGAAGGAAATGTTTGTTGAACCTATAATTTTTACCACCCCCGAAAGTTTTATCCCACAGCATTTAAAAAAGGCAATTGTGCATCCTGTTTTAAAGAGCCCTTCACTAGAATTCACTGATATAGCCGAGTTTCTGATTTCCCTTCACTTACTGAAATATCGGAAAAACGCGCCCTGCATTAGTTGCCGAAGTTTTAGATGAGCATAAGGTGCTTGACGCAGAGCGGTGTGGGTTTAGGATGGGACACAGCACTAAGACGTTACTACTCTCAGTGCTTAATTCTCTGCTTTGTGATTTAGATAATGGTAAGTGGCATTCTTGTGCTACTTGAAGTTTCCATAGCATTTGATACCTGATTCATAAGATCTTACTGACTCATCTCGAATCAATCTGTTTAGGGGAGTAGTATTGCACTGATTTGAGTCTTTTTTTTTTGTCTGGTCATTCACCATAAATAAATTCTGGAAACAGAGTTTCTCAGTTAAAGGATCCACTTTCTGCAGGCATATGGATTGTCAGTGCTCTTATTTAATATTTATATCCTTTGGAGAAGATAATAGCCTCTTTTGGAGTTTGTTGGAAGATATATGCAGATGACATCCAACTTTATGTACTGATGATGACTTCACTCCAGGCTATCCTGACCCTGATGGCTGACTACATTGCAGGGATTGAGAAATGGATATTTGAATAAAATACAAGTTATGTTACTGAGCTGTGATAATTCTTCATTTAAGCCAAATAAGAGCATAAGATTTGTCATACTGGGTCACAATGAAGGTCCATTAAGCCCAGTATCCTTTTTCCAACAGTGGCCAATCCAAGTCACAAGTATCTGGCAGGATCTTAAATAGTAGACAGATCCCATGCTGCTAATGCCCAGGGATAAACAATGGCTTCCCCTAAGTCTATCTGGTTAATAACGGTTACAGACTTCTCCTCCAGTTACTTATATAAACCTTTTTTAAACCCAGCAATGTACCTGCCTTTTCTACATCCTCCTGCAATGAATTCCAAAGCTAAATTATGTATTGAGTGAAAAATAATTTTCTCCAGTTTGTTACTAACGTCACAGAGTGTCCTCTAGTTTTTGAATTTTTTGAATGAGTAAATAACAAATTCAAATTTACCCACTCTAGTCCACTCATGATTTTATAGAACTCTATCAGATTCCTTCCCCCCCCCCCCCTTCCTGCCATCTCTTCTCAAAGCTGTACAGCCCTAACCTCTTTAGCCTCATAAAGGAACCATTTTATCCCCTTTATCATTTTGGTCGTCCTTCTAGTTCAACTATATCTTTTTTGAGATTTGGGACTAGAATTGTACACAATATTCTAGGTGTGGTCTCACCATGGAGCAATAAAGAGGTATCCATTACATTTCTATTCCTTTTCTAATAATTCATAACATTGTTTGCCTTTTTGACCACTGCAGAATACTGAGCCGAGGATTTCTAAGAATGACGCCCAGATCTTTTTCCTCAGTGGTAACTCCTAATATGGAACTAACATCGTGTAACTACAGTGTGGTTTACTTTTTTTCCATGTGCTTCAATTTGCACATTAAATTTTATCAGCCATTTGGACGCCCAGTTTCCAAATCTCGCAAGTTCCTCCTGCAATTTCTCACAATCCCCTTGTGATTTAACAAATTGGAATAATTTTGTGTCATCTGTAAATCTGATCACCTCACTCGTCGTACCTGTAATGTTTGGCTGGTCACGGGACGGCCTCGCGACTGGCCTCACTCACCCCAAGATGTTGCGAGCCAAGCCTGCAGCAGGGATGCTTCCATTTCATTTCCCCAACACCAGCACCTCCAGGATGCTGCCCCCTAGGTGTTTGCTAACTAGGATATGAAGGCCCCATGTTGGGAACAGGAAGAGTGCCCCTTGATGACATCAATGCGGCTGGGTATTTAAACCCCAGCCACACTTCCAGTTGGTGCCTCAGCAAAAGGTCCTTCTACCATGCTTTGCTACCTGCGGTGCGTGTTGCTCCTAGCCCTGCTCCTTACCTAACCTTGTTCCAGTCCTGCTTCTTGCCTTGCTTCTGATTGGTCTGGGTGGGGGCAGGTAGAATGAAGGAGGCTTCCCATTGGGCAGGGGGGGTAGGACAAAACGAGGCTTCCAATTGGCCTGCGGTGGCTGGAAAAAGGGAGAAGGAAAGTACAACGGGGCAGTGAGACACCGGGAGATGTGACACACCTGCTGGTGTTTGGCGACACACTGGTGTGTCGCGACAAACCGGTTGAGAAGCACTGCACTAGACTACTCCTCCACCCATTTACTTGTCAGGGTCTGGTTCAAATACCATGCAACAGTCACACTTTTCATTAAAGTTTAATGGAAGCAACAAAAGTTCAGAACATAACATAGGTTTCTTGACTTACAGGCTGCAGAAAACAAAACAAGGTAGCCCAATAATGTGGATTCTCTTACCAGATAGGCAAAAGGGAAGATCCAGCACAGCCCTGGGTATCCAGCGTGACCCAGCTCAGACTCTGTCCTCTACAAACAAATAATGTTGTGCCAACAGAGAATTCCCTGTTGGCTGTCACTTAAAAGCAGCTGTGCAGGCAAAGTGGGTCTACCTATTAACCAACCTACTTTGTCAGAACTCCACCCGCAAATACCTAAAAACCAACACTAGCTGCTTTCTCAGTTCTCACTAATTGGGTAGCTCTCTGTTAGAGATTCAGACTCCCCATAGACCTTACACTACTGTATTATGCTCTGTCAGTAGGTGATGTCAGCAGATAAGGACCAATTAATCCCTCCAGGCTTCCTTTCTGCTTTTTTCTGTTTTGGGTTTGTTTTTTTTAACTCTTTAGGAAGACAAGCATATAAAGGGGTCAATATTCAAAGCTATTTAGCCAGATAATTCACAAGTTACATAAGAACATGCCATACTGGGTCAGACCAAGGGTCCATCAAGCCCAGCATCCTGTTTCCAATAGTGGCCAATCCAGGCCATAAGAAACCTGGCAAGTACCCAAAAACTAAGTCTATTTCATGTTACCATTGCTAGTAACAGCAGTGGCTATTTTCTAAGTCAACTTAATTAATAGCAAGTAATGGACTTCTCCTCCAAGAACTTATCCAATCCTTTTTTAAACACAGCTACACTAACTGCACTAACCACATCCTCTGGCAACAAATTCCAGAGTTTAATTGCGAGTTGAGTGAAGAAGAACTTTCTCCAAATAGTTTTAAACGTGCCACATGCTAACTTCATGGATTGCCCCCTAGTCTTTCTATTATCTGAAAGACTAAATAACTGATTCACATCTACCCGGTTCTACCTTTCTAAATGGCAATTTTTATTTTTTATACTGAAGCCAGATAAAAAAAAAAAAAAAGAGGCATTCTGGCGCAGTGCAATGGAACGGATTGCCCTAAGTCTGAAAAGCTTGGCATAGGATATATTCAGAAGGCAGGCCTTCTTGGATTCAGTATTCTCATTCCAAGCCCACATCATGTGACTGTACAACTATAAGAACAGAAGAAGTAAACAACCGTTATGCAGGCTCAATAGGGAGGGAGTTCTCAATCTGGATCATGTTTTGGGAAACTGCATGTATCTCTCAAAACATGCTTTCAGATGTGCAGATGAAAAGGATATAACTAACAGAGAGAGTGTCACTTTATCCTCTTCCCAATTCCTCTCATCCCAACTCTCTCCCCATTGCCAATTCCCTCTCCCCACCTTGATCCTGGAACTTACGGAAATAACAGGATGCCCAGGAAAGTTACTATTACTCCTGTAAATATTATTGCTTTGTATTAACCATTGCCTTACTGCATCTGTATATTATTTCTGCTACACTGCTTTTAGAAGTGTTACCAAGCATATAATAAAACACTGCTATCCTAAAATCTACAGTTGTGCTCACTCAGAGAGAGTGTAGAGTGTGTGCATGACTTTGTATCTTGGGTAACAGATCCTGTCAGGAAGCGAGCCTACAGGATGCCGCTTTATGTCTTGAAGTGGCGGATCTTGCCAGGGCAGCTGCCTGGGGTATATCAGCCCTTTGTATTCTTTTGTTTTAACACATCCACACAGAGTGAACCTGTAACAGGCAGGCCTAAGTTATCCATCTAACTTAGCTGATTCCTAGCTGTATTCGGATAAGTTAGATCAGGTCTAAAGCTATGTTGTATCTGTCGTCCCTTGGGTCAAGACAGGATTGGCTCTACCTGCAGAGAGGAGTCCTGCAGGTTCCTACCAATGGCAGGAAGACCCAGGCGAAGCAGAGACTGGTCAGTACCTTCATCTACACCAACCCATATTCCCCTCAGGTTGAACCTTTGGGTGTCGGGGCTGGCAGGGTTTAGGTGGGGTCTCTGCTGATGGCAAAGGAGAAGGTCCGTGGTAAGCCGGGTCCATAGGCAGGCAGAAGTCAGAAATATCATGGGTCCAGGCAATGGTTAGAGGCAGGCAGTGGTCAATTGTATCTGAGCTCCAAGCAATGGTCAAACCAGGTATCTGTCTGAGGGAGGAGCAGAGGGATGGATAGGCAGAACAGGCAGGGGAGGACAAGTACAGGCGGGCAATGGAAAGAGCAGATGGGGACGAAGACAAAAGGCAAACCGAAGACAAGGCTGGAACGAAGACTGAAGAAAAGGCTGGAACGCTGGGAAGCATCGAGCACTACTAGGCAGAAACTGGACCTGTTGCTGAGATGAGTTGCTTCCTGGGAGCTGCCCTTATATAGGGCTGTGTGGTTGATATCATCACTAGAGGCCACGGGGACTTTCCCGCCATGGTCCCTTTAAATACCTGAGAGTGGTGCATGCATGCGCCTAGGGGAAGGCTCAGCGCGTGCTGTCGGCAGTGTTCTATCGCAATGAAGAGCAGCGACCCTGTGGGGAGACCACGCTGGCCCAGCCAGAGGAGATGAGTGTGGTGGTTTGTGGGGGTAGCCCACGGACCGCCATATGCAACAATTATATGGCCTCCTGTGGCTAGATAACTAGAAATATTCAAAGGTATCTGGTTAAGTGGCACTGTTACATTTAAGAAAAGAAAATAACACGAGGACCTGTGGCCTAATTCCTACCCCCCACCTCCTACATATTTCTAAAATATCCTTGCAGAGCTGAGTATCCCCACTCCTTGAAACCCCTCCAAAGTGCATAACAACAGTTGTGAGGTTCACTGGTGGGACCCTTCCATTTTCTTTTAAGCTTCAACTGGCTCCCTCCTGCCTCTAATACTCCAGTTAGGCGTGAGGTATTCTCTTACCTGCTCCTGGCACTTCCATGGCTGTTCTGACAGTATCAATGCTGGAAGCGCCAGGAGTGGCGCTTCCAGCATTGCTACTGTCAGAACAGCCATTTTGTCTTGTTCCCAGTTGGGGGTCTTAGATATTTGGGGGAAGGGGTCAGGATACCAAGAGGTTGCAGGTGAGGAGGTGGGCAGGAGGGAGTCAGTTGAAACTAAAAATTAAAAACAAATGGGGAAGATGGTGATGACCTGCAGACCCTGCAACTGTTTTTATGCACTTCGGAGGGGTTTGAGAGTATGGGGCATGCTCAGCTCAGCAAAGCCATTTCTGGAAATTTTTTTTTGGGAGGGGCCAGAAATCAGGTCACAGGCCCACATGGCACTTTTTTTTTTCCTTCTACTTAACAGTGCCACTACCAGCTATATTCTTTTGAATATAACCAATTGAGTCAGAAGTTATCTTTCCACACAAGAATGGATAATTTTAAAACCTAACCAGTTATATTCACATCTAGCTGGTTAAGTTTTAAAGATATCCAGCTACATGTAGCCGGATAACCTTAGGCAAGTATATTCAGCGGAACACTTATCCCACTGAATAACTGGGCCAAGTTATCTGGTTAACTTTTGCCAGATAATTTGTCTGCTTGCCAATTTACTGTATATTGGCCTCAAAATTCCAACACAAAGTTGCATCCCCCTTTTATGTCTGTGACCAAAACTCTGAACCCTCTGTATATCTCCAAAGCACGTTTATTACATTCCATTAGCGTTGTGGCACCTACCACCTCCACTGGAAGGCTAATCCAGGCAGTGTCTTCCTCTTTGGTTCTTACAAGTCTCTTCCTTAATCCAACACAGAGGCCCCCCCCTTCCATGTTTTATCACCAAGCTACTCCCTGGAGATTTTCTCCTTATTTTAATAGACCTTCCCACTGTTCCTAACCTGGTCATTGCAGCAACGATCGTACGACTGAGAGCCCTGTACAGGGATCCTTCTGGAACCCTATATCATGAGCTCTAAATATAGCCACTGGATATTGCCCTGAATGACGACCATGACTTCCTACCAGAAGTTGTGAATGCTGCCTTTGCCTCATCCCCAGCCTTAGCTAATCTGGGGTGTGGAAGGTCTGATCCGGAAATCAGATGGGGGGATCTTCCAACAGCAGTGCATAGCACTGCCACCGACTTGCCAGGTCAGCCTCACTCTTCATGCTGGCTTACGTTATCCCTTCTTTGGTCCTCTAAAGTTTCAAATGACAGAGAAAAAGCGCGAGCCCCTCCTTCATTTCTCCTGCCTTTTATCTCGTCAACTGCCCTTACCATTATGCTCTGTATCTGTTCTGAGAATGTTTAAATATTGTCAGTTTTGTTGCTGCCTCTGCAAGAAGGCTATTAGTTTATGCATCTACTACCCTCTCACTACAGAAGAATTTCTCATGTCCCCTCAAGATTTTTCCCTACAATTTCTGATTATGACCCCTTGTTTTTTTTTAACTTCCTTTAAAAAAGTTTTTCATCCACCCATACTTTATTGAAGCTTATCAAATATCTGAAAGTATCAATTTTCTCCTTTTCCCATCTTTCCTCCAATAAGTACATTTTGAGAATCTTAAGCCTCTCTTTGTAGGGTTTGTGCTACAGGCCTTGTATCATTTTAGTAGCCCTTCTTCTCAACGTTCTTAAAAAGATATGGACTCCAGAACTGAACACAGTAATCAGGGTAGGGTCAAACTAGTGACCTAATAATACTGCCTTTTTTTCACTGCTCATAAGACCTTTAAAATTGCAATAGAAAATTAGCTTTCCCCATTGTTTTAATTCTACTGACTGGCTACCTTGAGGTCATATGAGATGATTACGCCTAAATCTTTTTCTGGGTTGATATGTGGCTAATGGATTTTTGCCTCCCAAATGCAAGATTTTGCGCTTTTTGAAGCTCACAATCTTTGATCATTCTTCCAGTTTTTTCAAACCCCTTTCCTTATTTTCAGGGTTTCTTTGTGTGTACTCTGCTATTGATTTTTGTTTCAAGAAGGGCAGGGGTCAAATAGTTATGTTGCAAGTTTAAAGACAGACAAGATCCTGTATTTCCTCAGAATCTCCCCTATCTTTAAAAGTAAAGTATTAAAAATGCAACAAGTCTGTTCTGCTATTATCTCTGTTTCCTGCACTTCACACACATAATATATTTGGAAATTATTGTTCTCTAAAAATCGTCCACAGCCTTTTCTTTTCAGCACCTATGTGCTAGTGTGGATGGTTTTGTCACTGCTGTAGCCCAAGGAATACTAGCATCAACAAAAGAGACTGCAGACAAATAGGAGGCTACTTTTATTACTGAAAAATACAACCAAAAAAATAAGAGGCTCAGCTAGCTGATAAATCTAGTCTGCTGACAAACGTCTACCTTTGGCAATACCTTCAACTAAGGCTCTGCGAAGAAATGCTTCATCTCCTATCCAAGGGAAATCGACATTAACACTGTTGTTACATTCTGCTTCTTAGTTTAGTTATTGTAATTAAGTATAAAACACAGAATGAGTAAATAAATGCCTGCAAAGAGCCATAACAACCCACCTTCTAGTCGGATGTCAGAAACACCTTTGGATCCTTTAAAATGGCATCCTCCTACTGTCCAAGCAGTAGAAGCTCTGTCATCTTAAGCTGCAGTTGGTTGCTGCATATGACTCGAAGTGGTTATTAAACATTCCTCACTCTTAACAAGCACTTGATCCTGAGCATACAAAAGAAAGGACTCTGACATTTTTACTTAGTCTGGTGTTTAGTATATACAAACACAAGAGAACATCTGAGGGATAAGGGATTCATATAATCAGAGACTGCTATCAGATAATTTATACCCATTGGGGAAAGCACCAGCTTAGCGGCCTTCTAGTCCAAAGAAACAGCAGTGTTCCCAGACAGGCAAAAGGAAATAAATGACTACAGATCAAAAGCCAGGATCTCTGGTAACTGAACTGAATCGCCGGCTGTTTCTTTTTCCCTTTCACGTTAACAGGCTCATTACAAGGGTTCTCAATGATAATCTAATACAACAAACACATTTAGAATTTGATTTACTAAGCTTTTCCCCTCCTTCCTTGCCCCCATAGACATAGAATTGGAATAAATAAAAAATAATAGTAAATCAGGCCACTAGTGCAGAATCATAGGATACAAACAGATAAAGAAAACACTTTGGATGAAGTAACTAAAGTTTTAAGGGGGTAGATATTCAAAAACCATTTAGACGGATAACTTAAAAATTATCTGTCTAAGGGCCTGATTCACTAAGGCATTTCTCCCATTATGTGTCTATGGGAAAATGCCTTGATGAATCAGGCCCTAAATGGCTTAGCCGTGATATTTGGTGATGCATCCAGATATGTTGGGAATGTTCCTGGGGTGGACAGTAGGCGTTCTGGGGAGGAACGGAGTTAGCTGGCTAACTCTGGCCACGCTGTATGGAGGTCTAAAGTTAGCCATCTATACTTATCATGCTAACATTTAAGATAGCTGGGTATATTCAGTGCTACAGCAGTGCTGAATATCCCAGTTAAGTTAGCTGGATAGGTGTATCCGGCTAACTTAATTAGCTGCTCAGCTGCTCAGTGAATATCGACTCCAAGGCGTATTGTTTCAAGTTTTGTATTTGCTGTTAGTAATGTGGCTGCTGTGTTAATCTGCTTGAATATGTGGAAATAAATGTTGGTTAAAAAAACAACAAAATATTATAGAAAGTGATAACTTTTATTGGAGTAACAATATTTCTCACAAGACAAGCAGGATGGTAGTCCTCACATATGGGTGACATCATCAGGATGGAGCCCAATCACGGAAAACTTCTATCAAAGTTTCCAGAACTTTGACTGGCCCCTACTGGGCATGCTCAGCATGGCACTAACCCTGCAGCCAGCAGGGGTCCCCCTTCAGTCTTCTTTTTTCCGCGCAGCAGTAGCCTCGCGGTTTAAGAGTTCTGAAGAGATTCCTGACAGGAATTTTCCTCATGGAATTAACTAAAGTTAAATTGCCCCACAGGGGTCCCTCCTCTAACTTTTCTCAAGCCACGGTACTCCGGTAAGTTTTTGACCGTCTTCCGTCGATTACCGTCGAGTTCGGCCCTCGTGGCCTACTGGCCGTCGACCGTACCGCGGCTCAATTTTTTTCTGTGGCCTTGGCGTCGGTTTTCCGTCGGTGCCCGGACTGTACTCGCACCATGTCTAGAACAGACCCCCATGGAGTCTGTGTAATGTGTTTAGGCCGTGAGCATGATGTCCTGACTTGCACCAAATGTGCCCTCATGACACCAAAAGGTCGCAAAGCCAGAATGGAGAAGATGGAACTCCTCTTCCATGCTCAGACCCTGACGCCATCCATCGCATCGACGTCATCGGAACCAGCACAGTCGACGTCGCGCCAGCATCGTCCACCATCCGGTGACCGCCCGCCATAGACGTCTTCACGGCCATCGACGCCCGCTTCTCCCCCGCAGGATCGAGGGGATCGCAGGGAGATACATCGCCATCAGCATCGTAGGACTCGGACTGTCGAGGGAGCAAAATAATCGACCTCGCCACCGTCCAAGCCACCGTCTAAGAAGCCCCATCCAGGGAAGGCACTAACCATTCCTGCGACCGGGTCACCAAGGTCACCCTCACCCGATCGGGGTTTGGGAGTCGCGATTCCGCCTGTAAAGGTGGTCCCTCCGACTTTGCCTCTGCCTCCCTCTTCTGTTCCGGAGCCAGGGCTGCTTGCTCCAGGTCTCCGAGAAGAACTGGACCGGCTGGTTCAGGAGGCCATCGACAAGGTGATGCAACGGCTCCAGGTTCCTCCTGCACCGACACCGGCACTGACTGTGGAACTGGTCACCGACCCGATTGCTGCCGCGCTGGCACTGCTGCTATCCCGAATGGAGACGCTCATGACCACCCTTCCACCGGTGATTCCTGGGTCTCCGATGGCTCTGGTGCCATCCCCGTTGACAACTTCATCGGGAGGAGAAACACCATTCCGCATTCCTCCATCAGGAGTTCTGCCTCAGCCATCGATTCCAATTTGTCCCTCGCCACCGATTCAACCATCGGTGCAGATACGCCCATCGGCTCCTTTGATGACGGCACCAAGGCCTTCCACGCCATCTTCAGTGCCCCCGGTGATTCCTCCGATTTTCTTGGAGCCTAAACCGGGGCCTTCAAGTATCCAACCCCCTTCTTGTCCTACAGGTCAGTCTGCTGATCCTTATGACACCTGGGGTGATGATACTTCCACAGACACCGATGATTTACCTTCACCTCCTTCTCCTACTGAAAGTCAGAAGCATTCTCCTCCAGAGGACCTTTCTTTCATTAATTTTGTGAAGGAAATGTCTGAGTTGGTCCCTTTTCAACTTCAGACGGAACAGGATGATAGGCACCAGATGATGGAGTTGCTCCAATTCCTGGATGCCCCCAAAGTGATCACTTCTATTACTATTCATCAAGTTCTTCTTGACCTCCTCAAAAAGAACTGGGAAAACCCTGGATCCATTGCTCCAGTTCACAGAAAGGCTGACACTACCTATTTAGTGCAGTCAGCCCCTGGCTTTCAAAAATCTCAGCTCGCCCACCACTCAGTTGTGGTAGAGTTGGCTCAAAAGAAGGCAAAAAGGTCGAAGCCTCACTCTTCTACCCCACCTATTAAGGAACAGAAGTTCCTAGATAATATTGGTCAACGAGTGTTCCAAGGGGCCATGCTCATCTCCCGAATTGCGGCTTACCAACTTTATATGACCCAATATAATAGGGTCATCTTCAAGCAGATACAGGACTTCTCTGAAACCCTGCCTGAACAATTCCAAGATCAGCTTCAAACCTTTGTAAACAAGGGGTTTGAGGCAGGAAAACATGAGATAAGGACATCTTATGATATCTTCGACACCTCTATTAGAGTGTCTGCAGCTGCTATTTCGGCAAGACGGTGGGCCTGGCTCAAATCTTCTGACCTTTGCCCAGAAGTACAAGATCGGCTATCTGAACTACCATGTGTAGGAGACAATCTGTTCGGTGAACAGATCCAGCGAATGGTGGCTGAATTAAAGGACCATCATGAGACCCTTAAACAGCTCTCATCGATACCTTCCGACTTCTCCTCAAGAGAGCCCTTCAGGAAGGACTCTAAGAAGTTGTTCTACCGTCCAAGGAAGGCCTATCCTCCACCAACAAGGTCCCGTACTACAAGACCTTATCAAAAGCCTCAGCCTTGCTAAGCCCGAAAGCAAAAACCACAAGCATCTCCCCAGCCGGGGCCTGCTTCAGGTTTTTGACTTCCACTCGGAAAGCAGAAGCCTGATCCCTTTGCCAAGCATACCAGTGGGAAGTCGATTATGCCACTTTCACAATATGTGGCAATCAATCACAACCGACCAATGGGTGCTAGCAATCATTGCTCAGGGTTACCACCTGAACTTTCTCGCTCTGCCACCGGACTCACCACCTCTGCAGATGTGGGGGACATCTGATCACTCTATACTTCTGGATCAGGAGGTTTCCCTCCTTCTCCAGTTAAGAGCAATAGAACTGGTCCCACTCTCGCAGCAAGGCCTAGGGTTCTATTCCCGGTACTTTCTGATCCCCAAAAAATCCGGGGGAATTCATCCAATACTGGACCTATGTGCTCTCAACAAGTACCTTCAGCGGGAAAAGTTCAAGATGGTAACCTTGGGGTCACTTCTACCTCTTCTACAAAGAGGAGACTGGCTCTGCTCTCTGGACCTCCAGGACGCATACACACACATTGCGATAGCTCCAGCTCCTTTCTGTCAGAAACTCCTGATCAGCTCAATACCAACATCAAAGGACATTGGCAATGTAATAACTGTACATATTTTGTAATCAAGCCCTTATTGGACCTCACTGGACTGATCCTCATGGAAACATTCATCAAGCATATCAATACACTGACTGCACATCATGTAATGTTATCTACATGCTGCAATGCCCATGTGCTTTGATATATGTGGGCAGAACCAAACGTGCTATAAAGGTCAGATTAACAGAACATCGCAGTTGTCTCAACACATTAAAACTACAAGCTCAGATAGTATCTCACTGTATACAATACCATCATACATTCCAAGATATTAAATGGCGAATAATTGAATCGGTACATATAAATCCCAGAGGGGGTGACACTAAATCTTTCCTCAACTATAGAGAGCAATATTGGATTTATAAGTTGAACTCAATACATCCAAATGGACTAAATCTAGCCACTGAATGGTACACACTAACTTGAGAGGTATTACGTCATCAAACAATCATGGTAAGCAACTCTGTATAAAACTAGCTTGATTTCCGGCGCTCACACAGGAAATCAAGCCGATCTGCCATCATTGAATTCAGGATCACCCAAATTTGAAGGGACTACAAATACAGTAAGCACTAGCCTCGGTTAGCACTGAAATGTGGTAATAATTTAGATAATCTAAAAACAGAAAAAAGCTTTTGATTTTGTCTTGGTAATCATAATGATTTTATTCTTCAGACGCTGAACATTCAGCCCTTGACAAAGAACCTGGACGGTTCGAAACATGGAACCATGTCGGGCATAACGATGGCTTCAGCGACTCACTAAGCTAAGTTCACTAAGCACATTAAGCAACAAGAAAATATTAAAAAATTGACTCTGATTGACCGATGATTATGCATAAGGCACATCATCTTGCAAAATTACTATGCAGATGAAGCCTAGTATGACGGGTCATAACTAACCGTAGCGTCTGTTAAATAAGTTTTACAGTACCAGTGTATTTTTTGATACTTGACAGAGGGATATTTCCACTGAGTACTTATATCGTTTACTTCAAACATTGGAGGTCAAGTGAGTTCTAATTGATTATAGTTGTACTGCTGCCATTTCATGGGTACGGTAGCTACTGTTTGAATTTGGTAATTAGTGTGTTGTGGTATGGCAGGTTTGCTCTATAGGTTCTGAGTACATTTTTGGTTACGTGTTGTATTATTTCACAATGTTACTGGTAGCAGAAGTAGTCTGTGATGCTGTTACTGAGGTAACACCAGAATTTTATTGCTATATTTATATGATGAGTAGTAAGGGAGCTTGGTAAGAAGCAGATTGAAGGGAGCCAAGGGATTCCTGCTAAGATCGAATTAACAGGGTGGTTTCTCCTGTCACAAGTCATGTAGGATGTCTCCAAAGATAGCTGCATGGGAACATAAAAAAGAGCGTATTTAAAGTATAATATTTAAAAGTGAGATGTCTAATTATGTGTTTTTACAGGATTGCTCTTGGGAGAGACGGAAAGCTGCTGATCATGATTTTTTAGTTGTTTAATTAGCAAAATCGTGGGAACGGGAGGAAGGAAAGGGAGTGCTTATGGACCCATGGACAGGATCTTTTAGGTATCATGGAACGCTGCTGCTTTCCTCCTGTACCTTACACATCTTTCTAACCATTACGTTCACCCATTCTAGCCTCCTGTTTCTTTATCTTATTCATCATCTTGAATTCATCTCTTGGCCTACCCTGCTTCACTTAAATTTTCGCTCTGTTGACCTCTTCTTCTTTACTTCAACAGTTGCTCTACACGTTCCCTCAATTTTGCCATTTCCTTTTTCTCCTTGGTTCTGTTAGAGTTAGTTGCAACAGTTCTAAATGCTAACCTTTTGTTTATCAATATCCATAATCTACTCCACCCACCCAACCTTAGTTTTCTTCCAACCTCCATGCCAGCAAGTGCAAGCAGAAGATTAGCCCAGTGAAAGAGGCACCCCTCTAACCCTAGACCTGGCAATATTGAGGAAAAGCAAGGTGGCAAAGACCACTGAGGGCATTAAAGGAGGAAAAAATAAAAATAAATAAAAAGTGTAAGAGTTCAGATGATGTCTACCGACACGTTGCAATTTGAAACTCCTTTTACAATCAGCTTTTTCCTTTTACAAGTAAGAATCCTTGACATCTATTTTCTATCTTCTTTACTCTGCTTCTTTGCGTTTATCCCTTGTCATGGATACTGCCCTGTAGCTTATTGATAAGACAGACTGCTTTTGACCTTCCTTTTTTCATTCTCCTTGCATCTTTACAATCCCTCATCATTGTTTAATTAGTCAGACATCATTGCTTCCACTGCCATCAACCCCCCCCCCCCCCCCCCAAATACCGTTTTCAGGTGACATGGCCAATCAAAGCAGTTTACACAGATTAAATACACACATTAAAATATATAAAACATACACAGAAAACAAACATAAAACATTTATTGTGCAATACCTTCCACTGAACAATACTGTATAGAATTTACTTTTGTAATATCAATTGGTGTTCCTTTTATGCAGGGAATGGCCTTGCTGATGTTACTGATCGGACATTTTACTTTGGTTGCCAGGTTTTCCTTAGTTGGTCTTTTCCTTTCCTGGACCACAGCATACTTATCCATCTCCATAGAGTCCAGGAACTCAGCTATCCGTTCTTTCATCTTCCTGTCTATTTGCCTTCCTTCTTGAATGTGATTCCTTCTCCATCTTACATGGCTCACCTCCTATGTTTCACCCTTAACCTTCATCAGTGTCTCACTATCACCTGCAATCCCACTGGCTGTTCTCTCATCTCTCCTCTAGTACTCCTCTCCATATCTTATTTTTCCCTCTCTCTTTCTGTAGAATTACTCATGTGATTTAAAATTATATAAATTATACACTACTTTATTTTTATTTTCCAATTAGAGATCTTAAATTATTATCTGTTCATTTTCTTTGATGTTATTACTCTTATTTCCAGTTTTTTTTGGTGAGCTTTCATTGTGTACCCTCTAGATTTAAATGCAGAGTTTACTGCATAAAAATAGCAATGCATTATTTCCTATCTTCAGGAGTCCTTGTGACTGTATTCAGTTCTCTTAACTTTTTCATTGGCTGCTGTGATTTGTTTCTTGCTGCAATGGGTCTAGACTATGGTCTAGAATCATGGCAGCGGGGTTACTTTCAGCAGAAGATTCTATACTATTGCTACCACCATCATTAGCTCGAGTGCTGAGGCTAAGGGTAAGCACCTACTTTTGTTTTTTTTAAATCCTGGGTGCCATCTAGCCAGAATGGATTTATTGTTTTGCATTTTTTCATACTTAAAAAGTAGTGGTTGCCATGCTGAGATTTGGTCTAGATGTTACGCAATGATTCCACATGAAGGTACTCTGTGATACCTGACAAGAGCAGTTTCCTGTATTCAATCATTCTCCATAGCTTTCAGACTAACTGATGGCAGCTCTGCTGTATGAAACAGCTGAGTATCCTTCCCGCCATCCAACCCCCTCCCTTTACTATGCTAGATTGCTCTGTATATTCAGTTCTGAGCTGTCAAAAAATTCCTAGGAAGGCTGGGGTAGAGACTGAAGCTGCAGATTTGTGTAAAGCACTCACATTTGGGAAGGGATTATTCCTCTTTGTGCAATTCTGATAAGGCAATGAGGACAAGGTAAAGGGCATAAAAAGAAGTAAAGATCATATTTTAATTTTTTTAATTTCTATATACACGTGAACCTTCCCTAATTCATGTGTGATATTCCCTATAACCTAATTATAACAGTGATTTTTGTACCTTGAATGAAAAATTTCTATTTCTTTTTTCCTCAGTGAACCCAAAAGGGTTGGGCCACATAAGTGGTTGTCAGCATTTTTAAATGAGGCAACGTGGTGACTACATTAAGGGCAAATACATTCAGCATCTTATCCTTAGTCTGAGCTGATGTCAGAAAGGGTGCAAACTAATATAGCTTTCTCTGCCCAATTCCAGATGTTAGCAACATCAAGACCATGACTTGCTTATCAAAAAGGGGATAATGAGGGTCACATATTATAATGAAGTAGATAATATATTAAGTAATTCTGATCAAGGACCATCTTAGAAAGGAACATGAAGTGGGTTTATGTGACTTCTAAAACATGCTCCTCAAATATGAGGAGGAATAGTGGTTAGAGCATGGGCTATGAACCAGGAAACCAGGGTTCAAGTCCTACTGTCACTCCTTGTGACCTTGGGCAAGTCACTTTACCCTCCATTGCCTCAGGTACAAAATCTTAGATTGTAAGCCCTCTGGGGATAGGGAAATGCCTACAGTACCTGAATGTAAACTGATGTGATATGTGTATATAAATAATAAATAAATGTTTTATTTATTATTTTATTGTTATATTAATAATATATAATGTTTTATATATTTGAAACTGTTTTATTACTATTGTACTTCGCTTAGCATGGTGGATAATAAATGCTCTTAAATTAATTAAATAAATGTAGTGTTTCCACTTCACATTTTTTAAACATAGAACATGGTGAAATTAAGTCACCTACAATGATAAATTATTGTCCTCTGGACAGTTTTTTAAGTTCAGAATTTAGATGAATTAAGCCTATACATAATACAAATTATTTAACACATTGATTGGGACTGGCCTTGGTAATTTATCAGGTGAGAATTTTGTGGAAATATGGCTACAGCTTTATGAGGCGAGTACAGATGGGCTACTGATCTCCTCAGTATAGTTCCAATCATCTGCCTTTTGTACACAGAGTGCATAACTGGAAGAAGGGAGCAATTTAAAAAGTGATAAAGCAAATTAGGAACAAAAAAAATGAATTATTTTAAGGATAATTAACAAGCTAAAAAGTTACTCATTACTATAGTGTGCATAACTTGTTTATCATCACTAAAGATTGTTCTCATTAAAAATCATTCGTAAAATATAATGTTCCATGGCATAGCATTTAAATCCAAAGAAATTAGTAAAACTGGTTATGGTTTAATACCTTGCTTATTTGTATTCAGTAAAACTAAAAGAAACAGAATTTTCTATTTTCTATTAATTCAAACCAAATGGTTACTATCAATGAGTACTCTGAATTATTAGGAATCAGTCAGAAAAGACTTTTTTTTTTTTTTTTAAGTGTGCCCAACTATTTACAAACCAGGATGAAATTCTGGATAACAGAAATCACCCAGATGAGCAAACCCCAATGAACCTGGATAGATCCATGATCTGAGCAATGTATCTGTAATTAAAGAAAAAAGTCAATTCCAAGGCTCCAGAGAATCTACTTAGTAAATCGGCTTATGTGTACAGAGAATACAGCTTTAAGGACAACCCACAGAGACTGACCAACGGGTCTACTTGAGGAAAACGGAGGGCAAGGTCCCATGTAGATACTAGCAATGAACATCACCTGCATACTAGCAGGTGATGTTCATTGGCAAGGTCCCATGTAGATACTAGCAATGAGCATCACCTGCATACTAGCAGGTGATGCTAAACAATTCATGCCTCTACTACCACCTCATGATGGCCTAGCTTTTTTTTTCCCCAAGGCTTCTCCTTCTGTAGCTCTGGCTCAGGAGTTGCACTATCATATTCTCTCTATCAAAATCAACAGAAGACTGCCAAGGAACACTAGAGAGAGAGAAAGAGAGAGAGAGAGAGGAAGAAGTAGTGAAGGAAATCATGTGAGACTTCAGAGTTACTTCAAGCTATGGGTCTATCACATTTCCTGAACATCAGAACACAAAGAAGTTGCCATACTGGGTCAGACAGAGGGTCCATCAGATTAAATATGCCACTGATAATTAATTAGGAAACATCACTGCTGTTTTCCAGTGGCATATGCAAAATATATTACACCTCTTATGTAAGAATATCCTTGCCAATAAGACAATTTTATTTTATAAACCCCACAAGTACCAGCACATTATATTTCAACAATATTTCCTGAAGAACATGGATTTACTGTTCATTTTGTCTGGAGAATTTTAATCCATGTAGGGCATTAGCTCACAGTAGACTAGACCATCTTTTCAGAGATAATTATTGCTTATAAAATATAGTATGTTTCCATTAGGGCAACGGTTCTAAAAATTCTTTTCAGCAAAGACCCTTTTGGCTATTAAGTAAATCTCCCACACCCTTTTCACTTTACTCTACCAGACACTCACCAGCAGCAGCTACCCTCTCCTGGGTCTGTCAGCATACCTGGGGTTTTTTGGGGGTTTTTTTTGCTCATCCTGAGGCTAATTGGGGGGTGGGAGGCCAGTTCAACTTAACATCAGGGACAATACTTTAGGTGCACAATCAAGATAAAAGGGCTTAAGACTGCAGCAGACCTGCCATGCCTGCAGAATTGGTGCATCTCGTCCTCTGTGCCTCAGCTTACTTTCAGGCCGATACAGTAAAGTCCGCGGGAGAGCGGGCGAACGCTCTCCCAGCGTGCGCACATGTTGCGGGCGCTATTAGGTTCGGGGGATTGGACGCGCGTTTTCGGCCCCTTACTGAATAAGGGGTAACACTAGCGCGTCGAAAACGCGCGTCCCATGGCGTATTAACAGTGCACTTTGTCGGAGCGCACTGTACTGTTTCGGCCCGTTTATTAGTTGCACATATCTGCAGCTAAGAAGCACCTACAGAGCAATTTCTCATGCGCGAATTCTGAGTGGACACCTTCCCCCCTTTTTCTACTTCTTCTATTACGCTTATCTTCCCTTCCCTCTTCTTCCTTTCTCCCCTCAATGCTCTTGTCCTGATCACATCACAGATATGCTGTTTCTTCCGCAGCCAGTCCCTGATCCTCCTCAGTTATCATCATCCCCACCCCGGAAGAAGCATATCTCAATAGATGACCTCATATTGCCCACAGCGGACACCCCCCTCCCCTCCCCCAGGGATTTAGAGAGCGCACATTGGGAATCACTGTTATAGATATTTTAAAGTGTTTTTATAGTGCTTCATAAAATAAAGTCAAAATCTTTTCAAAGGGTTAAGTAAATGAAACTGGGCTTTTGAAGGAAAATACTGCCCTGTTTCTATCTAATAAGACTGCTTGCAGTCAGGCTAAATATTCTGTATTGACAAACCTTAAATATTCCATCTATTTCACATATTAAAACATATCGGATACCAAATGACTGCTGTTTTAAGAGCAGCATATAAAGACAAAGTTTAGTAACTGAAAGGAAAAAAATGCCAGAGGATGTAACACAAACACAACAGCGGTGATCTTAGGTGATGGTGAAGAGGTTGGACCTCCCATGCCCCACGCTCGCCACTTGCTCTGCATGCAGGTGTGGAGGAGCTGCATGCGGCAGCAGCGGTGGCTTGTGCTCCGCTACCAGCGCCCTCCTGTCCCCTTCTCCTGACCAGAGGCCCTGGTGCAGCCGCACCCACCCACGGACATGCCCTGCAGGTAATCCCAATGTTTTGGGATCTTGAGAAAAGACCGCCATGAAAAACAAGATGATTTCTGTATTCATAATGCTTTTCATCAGATGCCTGTTCAAATTATGAAGAAACAGTTTAATCAATTTCTCATGACGTTTGAAGTCACACGTGCATCAACTTCTACAAAAAGGTGGCCAGATACTGCTTATCAATCAATACTGTACATAAAATATGAAACTACGCAGAAAAAAAAAATTATCCCTACCTGCACCCCCCATTTCTCACAAGAGTACAGACTCAGTATTTTCAACAGAATTCCCCATCTGACTTGGTTGCTCCCGAAGAGTGGGCATCTATTTGTATCAGTACGTGGATGCCACCAGCAGGAGGAAGCAAGGCTACAGAAAAGACCAAAGTCCCAAGGAAGGCAGCAGGTGCCAGAAAAATGGGGTCCAAGCAGATGGCCTCCTACCTCTACGTCAGCGCTTGCAGATGTCTGACAGGCTATCTTCTCCCTCCCATGATGGATCTCTTTTTAATATCTTCCTTCAGAGTTTGTGAATGCTGCCTCTGCAGCATTTCCAGCTCTGACTGAGCCAGGGAGCAGAGGCCTGGCCTAGGAATCAAATCTAGGGCTTACAAATAGCAGTTTGCAGCATTTGTCACTGAGTCACCAGACCAGCTCTGTTTATGTTTTTATTAGGTCATTTTTGGTTCTGCTATATAATGTATTGCATAAGAAAGTTTCAGGTACAATTTTGCAGGCCGAATATGGAGTCATGCTAACTTACGCTAACTTCCGTGAACCAAGATGGAATACTACAAAATGAGGATGTGAAAAAGCAAAGATTAACATATTTACTGAAATTGCTGAGAATTGTCTATACCCCACTGTGTGTGTGTGCAGATACTGCAAGGCCACCCTCCTGTTTTACCAAAACAATTATAGAGAGACACTCACACACACAAACATATATATACACTATAATCTGTTTGGTAGATTGGTTTTGTAATTATAGCAATTATAATAAATATTAGTTTATTTGGCTAACTTCATGGCCTCTAAGAATTGTTTTTATTTGTAAATCTTATTTATTTTAGCAGTTATTCTTATCACCAATTCCCCTCACAATCTGGTAGCACTGTAACATAAAGATCTTACATTAAAAAAGACACGCAGTACTGTGTGTAACAAATGTGGCTGCTAGACAGCACCCCCACCACCACCACCAGCGGGGGTCCACTCTAGCTGCCACCTTGAAGGCTGCAAAGGCCAACCCTATATAAACCTCCCTCAGGCTTGAGTCTCCTCTCGGCCTTTGGCCTTCTGTCTTTGTACTTTTGCCTGTATAACCTCACCAATGTTCTTTGTTCTTGTATTCTTGCCTGTAATACCTTGCCCTGTCACTAGATCCTGCTCAGTTTAGGCCTTCTAGCCTGTCTGTCCTCCTTGTCTTGTTTGGACCTATCCTGTTTGTGTGTATTCCGTGTCTTATCCCGTTCTATCTAGGCCTTCCTGCTGCTTCCCTTGTCTATGTGTTTCCTAGATGTGCCCCATCCTCTCTGGGCCTCCTCATGGTCCTCCTGCTCCCTGTGGGTCTCAGCGGCCTACCTGTCTCCTGTGGATTTTCCTGTGGCGCTCCTGTGTCCCCTTGTCTAGGTCTCCTGGTGGCCTAGCTCACCTATGTATCCCTTGCCCTGCTCCCTGCTGCAGTTTTGCCTTTTCTTTATTCTTTCCTTGTTCTCCCCTAGCTTGCCGGTACACTCCTTGTTCCTGTTAGTACCCTGTTCCTGATCCAGTGCACTGCCCTCCAGAAGACCTGCCAGCCACCGGCACCGGAAAGTTCAACCCGAAGGGAAGGTGGCTGGTGTGGCAGAAAATCTAAGCTGATCCTGCCTACTCCTGACCCCTGCAGAAGACCGCATGCCTGACCTGCCTGCTCCTGACTCCTGCAGAAGACCGCATGCCTGACCTGCCTGCTCCTGACTCCTGCTTCCCTCTTCTTGGGGGTATCCCCAAATCCGCTCTCACAGCCTTGACACTTTGTATCTATTGCCTACTATATGGAAGGATTATGGGAGTACTGGGTGGTTTGGTTGAGATTTTCATAAACTTCACAGCCAGGAAAACTATAACAAAAGACAGCAATGACAAGCTAAACTGGGTTTAGAAATTATCTGTTCAGCAAATTGGCTTTATTTTAGAAACAAAATATTGTTTCCAAAGGTACAAGTTGTAGAAACCCCCTTGGTAAGCAGACGCCAAGCCTCCACATATTTTATTAGCATTGCACAGCTGTAGTGCATTATAGTACAAGTTTATAAAGTTTATAAATCTTGGGGTCTTTATTCAACAGAGATTTTTCCCTATAGGCACAAAATGGTGAAAAGCCCTTTTTCAATAAGACTCTTGGTCTCTCTGCACTTCCATGTCACATTTGGTCTTCAAAACCATTCAAGGTTAAGTCTTAAAAGTCCCACCAAAATCACAAAGCTGCGTTCTACTGAGAAATCTGTTAACTTCGAATCAGACCCATGACATCGTTAAACACCCAAAATTATGGTGGATGTTTGTGAACATATTCCTCACAGCACAAAGCATGCCAAAGTATTCCCCAGTACCAGGACTAGTTGATAAGGATGTGGATTACCTCTCTAACTCTTTATTTAAACAGCTTTTCAAACCTTTAGCCTTTCAAAATAAGAGCTTTGTGCACTTTTAAGTCTTAGTTTTCTCTGCTTAGCAAGACCACCTTGTAATATTTAAGTGCTTTCTGGGGTCCTTTCAGGCAGGATTTGTGGCAGAATTAAGGAAAGAAATAGATTTTAGATAAAATAATTATAAACCTCCAGCCATACACCAATTCCATGTATTGAAAGGATTCAGGAAGGCATTAGTGTAAAAGCATTTGAAATGAGAGGCAAAATGGCATTTAGAAGTGCCTTAACTTCCAACAGGGCAGACTAGAAATGGATGGTCGGGAGGAGGGGGAAGAGGTGAAGAAATAAAAGCACAGTAGCTGGCACTTCTGTGGATTAATATTACCAACCTGCTGAGAGCAATTACAATAGAACAGACAGCACTTGCTTTACTGTGACCTCATTGAATTATCTTAGAAAAAAAAATTAGAATCAATAGGGAATTTATTAGAAATTTTTTATGCTAAGTTAAATTTGAAGCAAGAGCTCCATTATTAAAGGTCAGAGCCATCACAATACAGTAGGAAACCTTGGATCTATTTGCTTTTTCTTTCCACGGTTTTCTTTTATAAAATTTAGGTCAGAACTTAACATAAGAACATAAGAAAATGCCATTCTGGGTCAGACCAAGGGTCCACCAAGCCCAGCATCCTGTTTCCAACAGTGGCCAAACCTGGCAAGTACCCCAAAACTAAGTCTATTCCATGTACCCGTTGCTAATGGCAGTGGCTATTCTCTAAGTGAACTTAATAGCAGGTAATGGACTTCTCCTCCAAGAACTTATCCAATCCTTTTTTAAACACAGCTATACTAACTGCACTAACCACATCCTCTGGCAACAAATTCCAGAGTTTAATTATGCGTTGAGTAAAAAAGAACTTTCTCCGATTAGTTTTAAATGTGCCACATGCTAACTTCATGGAGTGCCCCCTAGTCTTTCTATTATCCGAAAGGGTAAATAACCTATTCACATCTACCCATTCTAGACCTTTCATGATTTTAAACATCTCTATCATGTCCCCCCTCAGCCGTCTCTTCTCCAAGCTGAAAAGTCCTAACCTCTTTAGTCTTTCCTCATAGGGGAGCTGTTCCATTCCCCTTATCATTTTGGTAGCCCTTCTCTGTATCTTCTCCATTGCAATTATATCTTTTTTGAGATGCAGCGACCAGAATTGTACACAGTATTCAAGTTGCGGTCTCACCATGGAGCGATACAGAAGCATTATGACATTTTCCATTTTGTTCACAATTCTTCCCTTTCTAATAATTCCCAACATTCTTCCCTTTCTAATAATTCCCAACATTCTGTTTGCTTTTTTGACTGCTGCAGCACACTGAACCGACGATTTCAATGTGCTATCCACTATGACACCTAGATCTCTTTCTTGGGTTGTAGCACCTAATATGGAACCCAACATTGTGTAATTATAGCATGGGTTATTTTTCCCTATATGCATCACCTTGCACTTATCCACATTAAATTTCATCTGCCATTTGGATGCCCAATTTTCCAGTTTAGGTTACCAGGCAACCTAAACTTCTTGTTTAGGTTGCCTGGCACTTTAGATGTGATGCTGCACAGTACCATGATTTGTGTTCACAATATATTTTGGATCTATGGAAGATGCTAAGCACATGATTGATCTGAAAATATATCCACTGTTTTTTAAATATTAAGTGCAGAACCTACAGTAGCTGTATTAGACTGGAAAAGTTAATCGTTTACTTGTATTCATTCTTTTTTTTTTTTTTTTTAAACTTTTCTTATACTGCCCCCAGAAAAAAAAAAAAACTGTCCAAAGTGGTTTATAACACAATTACAAATACAATACAAAAAAAAAAAAATCAATAAAAATACATTAAAAAAACTCTAAATTTTCAATTTTTCTTTTCATCAGTTCTTCACTCTGTATCAATTTTACTTGGACATCCTTAACAGATGAAACATTTTCAGATAATTCCAATATCTTTTTCTCATGATCTTTTTTTGAGGTTTCCAAATTCACTGTAATATTTTGCGATGAGTTCACTGCAGTCACAAGTGTAGATATAGTCTTCTCCAACATTACTGTTACACTCCAAATAGAGTCAAGAGTAGTAACTTTTGGACGGACTAGCTTCTGTACAGTTACAATCTGACTCACCATTCCTTTCCGACAGACCTCTGCAATCCTCTCGGGTTCGTCTGTCGGTGTCTCTCCACTCGCCTGCTGGATGGATACACTGCTCGGCCCTGGCTCGATATTCTCCGCCATGCTCGGAGAGGTTTTTCCGTCCTCCTCCGATCTGGCCTTCGCAGTTACAGGTAACAAAACCTTGGCAAAATTTTCCGGATAGTCCTCCAATACCGCGCCCACTTCGGTTTGAGAGCCTCGTGGAAGCGTGTAACTATCCAGACTTACGCCAAGGTTAGGAGGGGAGGGACTCTCTAGTTGTCTCGGGCTCAACGAGATTTGATCGCCCAGGAGGGACGAATCGTGTCCTTCGACCAGACCCTCAGCGGGCATTATCCCGGGACTGGAAACAACAGTCAGGGAAAAGAACCCCTCGATTTGAGGCTGGGAAGGGGTCGATGCAGAGGGCAAGGAGGCGTCCACTCTCACCTTGCCCTTCCGTTTGGTATGCGGCATTTTTCCGAGGCAATACTGATTCCATCGAGGAGCTCAAAAAACGCAGACCACTCCCTCGGCGGCCATATTGGATCTCCCCCTAAATTTTAAGTGATAAATTACTAACAGGGTCATTCATCAAAATGCGTTATGGGGTTATCGCAGGTATTAGGGCCTTAACGCCTGCGATAACACCATAACACATGTGATATTTATCGCAATGTGCGGTGCAAATGCTAATTTTTGGAGTTTATTCAAAGGGGAGGAGTTGGGGCGGGATCAATGAAAATGAGGAGCATTAACGCAACGTGCAATAGTGTAATGCACAATATCGAATGACTTTAATGCTGGAAATAACGACACCTTTTTTCCTAACATTAAGCTGTGTGATATGCCTGAACTTGGATTCGTGATAAATATCGCAAATTCCGTTTCAAATTTCAGCCAAGAGGGAGACGAAGGGAGGGAGGGAGAGAGCGAGAGAACACTTCTGGGGTGACACACATAATTGTTATCTATATATACCACTATAGGAGGGTGATTGTAGAAATCTCTTCTTTGTGTGACTTTCCTCACTCAAATTCATATCAAATGTTCGCTGATGTGTACTGTTTGTACATCTCACTGTGCCTGTAAAACTGGCCCCCAAATCCTAGACCACCACCAACATTTCACCTCGAGTACTTGATGACCCTCCTGTAGTGATACAAATAGTTGACTACTATGAGAGTCTTATAAATAGTCTCTCTCTCTCTCTCAGAAGCCCAAAATACGAAAATCCGTCTGGGCACTTCGCTGCTTGCGAAATAGAAATATTGCGGGGCGCAATAACTTTAATGCATGTTGCGATAAAATACCTGTGCAAAGAACTAAATAGCGCACGGTGCAGAACCTCTAAAATTATCGTAGCCACACCCTTTTTCCTTATCGCGGGCGTTATTTATGTGAAATTTATCGCTTTTGATGAATCTAGATATTAGTTATTTGATTTAGATTCTGCTTTTCAGATAGGTTTTTAGTACAGAATTTTTACTTCATAAAAGGAGTTTAAAGTAAACTTTAGTGTTAAAGTTTTACTTCAAGGGTCAGAGGTGAAGACTGTGTTTGATTTATAGGCGATACACAGATATTGCTGGTGTTGTTTGTTCTATTTTGTGAAAGGTGCTGCTCTTCGTTTCTGTTTTGTTGATGTAATGGAGTATCTTGCCAGTTTTGTACCTCTCATGGAGATTCTGAGGCAGGAGTTACAGGCAAGACATGAAAGAGAATAGGCGCAGTAGATGATTCAGCAGGCTCAGGCTTCCAGGAAGACACATGCATTCCGGCCATGCCCCACACTACAGGGGCTCCTAGAAGCAGATATAATGTGTCAATACTGGCTGTGTTAAGGGTAATCTTAGACCCTACGAAGTGCTCAAAGCTAACAAATACTATAATAGTTCATGGGCATGTGGTACCTGGGCTGGTCAGGTTTCTGACTGTTCTGCATTCTATGGCTCCTGCATCCATTCCAAGAACTGTGGCTGTCATTGGAGGTACAGAGCAGTCTACTTTCTCGTATTACTTTAGGAAGGTGCTGCAAGCAATAAAAAGAAAGTTTCCTCAGTAAATTTCGTACTCTCAGGTGAAGACAGAATGAGAACTGATGACGTGGACTTTCTATGGCATTGTTGGTAGGCGTAATATAAATGGAAGCCACAGACTGTATCCACGTGGCACTAAAGCCAGCCTCTAGCAGAGTGGAAGACGGCATATCAAAAGCAGAAGCATGTTTGCTTCCTGAATTTCCAGATCGTGTATGTTGCCAAATTAAAGATCCTCTATGTGATGACCAAATTCCCCATCTGCTATAATGATTTGTACAACCTTTCAGAGTTGGCAATTGGCTCTAATTTTGAAGAGGAAAAATGTGGCAACATAATTTTTTCAATGTTTGGTTAATACGTTTGCCTGTTATTTTGTGTGACATTATATCCATTTACCTGGTATATTGTCACACCTTGACATATGATAACCAACCTTAGGGCTTTTGGTGTAGAAAGATCTCCTTTTAGGCATGAGATTACCGAAACAACCATTAGTTCACTGCAATCTTTGAGAAAGCACCATCTAAAGAGGTTATTTTTTTTCTTTTCCTTAGAAAATACAGGATATTTAATTTAGCATTTTTTATTCCGCCTTTTGTGTCTGGTTCGCCAGTTCGAATTACATAATTGATGATTAGTCTCAGGTAGAAGCATTCCATTAAATTATATTACAAGCAAGTTTGCATGCATTGTGGCTCCAGGTAATGTCCTTGCTGGAGGGAAGCAGTTACAGTTTTTACTAGATAGGATAACACTGGGTCTGGCAGATCTTTGAGGTGGCAGTGCATGGGGCATTCATCTGATGTGGATCCTCCATTTTCCAATTGCTTGGTAACTTCTTTATACTATAGAATTCCTCAAGATTGGTTGTAGTGTCATCTTTTGGATTTGGTGTTGCACTGGTCGCTAATTCTCATTATTTGCACATCCTGTTATGGTGTTGGTCTTCTTTTTCTGGTTCACGTATTTTTTGGGGGGCTCTGAGTTGCATTATTTTATTTCATTGTCTTATCTGGTATGGGCTTGTAAGAACATAAGAAATTGCCATGCTAGGTCAGACTAAGGTCTCTGCTTCTTCCATTGGTTTAATATTAGTATCTGACATTGCAGTAGTCTAGGTGCGTAAGCACTTCTGCTTCCATGACTGTTTTGAGGTCATTTGGTTGTACAAAGGGAAATGGTTGTTTCACCATTTGGAGGCACCTGAATGCTTTCTTGCTCACTGCTATTTGGCTTTCCATAGTAATCAAAGAGTCTAGAATATTGGCTATTTTGTTATGATAGTATTCTAAGAGTTGATTGCAGTCTGGCGTATTTTCAGTGTATTGTTGTGGGGGTTTGTAGGTGACTAGGAGTCCATTAACTATATGGAATAGTTCTTTGGTAGGATTTTTTTGAGCTTCCTTTGTGTCACTGGAATAGTGGGCCTTTTTGATTTTATTTATGTATCATTTAAAGGATAGTGCTCATTATATCCAGTCTTCTTGTTTTCCTGATTTTTTTTCTGTTTCCTGTTCTGTTTTTGGCAGATTCTTTTTGTTGCCTTATGTTTTCTGTAAACCATGGTGTAGTGGTTAGAGCGAGTTTTATTTTTCAATGGAGTTTCTTAGTCCAAGGTCCTCTTACAGGATTTGGTCCATTGATGGTCCAAGTTTCTTCACTGGTTCTTCGTAAAAATTTTCCAATTTACTACTTAGATTTTTGTTAGATTGAGTAGCATCATTTTCCCCTCTGGATTAATTTCAATGGAACTATGTCTTTACTGGCTATGTGCTAAGATCAAGTGTGATCATGGAATGATATCTACAGGTATAGTGTTCCAGAGAATGGGACCACTGCTACACTTTCCAACAAACACCAAAAGTTATACACAGCAGCCACTGCATTTGGTATAATTACATTTCTATTAAAGATGGTTGCCATTAGCTTTTGATTCTTTTATAAGTGCTATTTACATGAAGTGCTGGAGAATGTGATTCCATCAGTAGCATTTTTCACCTTACATATGTAACTTGCCATTGACATAGAAACTGTACATGTAAGTTTGGTAGCATTGTACAAAATAGGCACAAGTCAACTTTATCAGATGAAGTAAGGCAGCATCCATTCCTGCATTTGCATCCACATGAACGCGGATTTTTTCTATACTGTGGAACATACACATGTAAACTGACCAGCAAATAGAATTTTAGGAATTATTTGACAAGGAATAGAGAATATATATGAGGATATCATAATGTCTTGGGTACTGTGTGCAGTTCTCATTGTCCCATCTCAAATAAGACATAGCAGACAGAGAAAATAGCCAGAGAAGAGGGACAAAAATTGATAAAGGGAATGGAAAAGCTCTATTAAGGAGAAAGGCTAAACAGATTATAGCCCTTTAGCTTGGAGAAGAGACAACTAAGAAAGGACATGATTGGGATTTATAAAATCATGAGTGGAGTGGAATGGGTAAATAGGGAATAGTTATTTAGCCTTTCAAACAACACTAGGATTAGAGGACTCGCCATGAAACTCGGAACTGGCAGATTTAAAACATATCGTAGGAAGCATTTTTTTCATTCAGTGCACAATCAAACTATGGAATCTGTTGCCAGAGGATGCAGTCAAGGCAACTAACATAGTGGGGGTTCAAAAGAGGACTGGACAAGTTCCTGAAGGAAAAACCCATATACAGTTATTAGCCAAGCAGACTTGGGAAAGCCAGCACTTATCCCCTGGGAGTGAGATGTATTTATTTATTTTTTTTATTTTAGATCTCTTAGACATACATTCCACTGATCATGGCAGCTTACAACAAAATGAACATAGTCGTATAAAAACAAAACAGTTAAAATTTACAACATAGATAGATCAATTATTGGGGATCTGCTGGGTCCTTGTGACCTGCTTTGGCCACTGTTGGAGAAAGGATGCAGGGCATGATGGACCTTGGTCTGTGCCGTACAGCACTTCTTATGTTCTTATGCTAGCGATAGTTATCTGCATAAGCTGAAAAAGAATATGGATGAAAATTGACAAGGACGTATACAATCATATATTTTGTTATACTCTTTCTCAAACACACACTGCCTCCTTGTTTCATAAATACACACTCACTTTCTGAACACACACTCCCACATAAACAATGACAGAATTTGTCACCAACACAAAGATGCAAACACATTCAAACACTCTCTAAAATGCACACAAAACCTAAATTTCACAGACACTTGCAAAGGACCACCCACAACTCTTGCCTATCTGACCACACACATATACACACGACCTCTCTCTCTCACACACACATAAAAATAGTCTTATTCTCGCTCATTTACACACACATAGACTCCTCCCCTATGTTTATCACACAAACACAAATTGAAAATTTGTGCTCAGTATAAAATGTGTGTCCAGTGTAAAGAATGTATTTAGAAATGTTGTGTACACCTTGGAATACACCTTTCTAATCTTGTTTTTATTTTAGATTTGATTCTATACATTCACACACTTCAAAATGAAACAATTTTTAAATGTACTTGTTGCAAGTCTGAGTTCTGAGAACCACATCTTCTGTAAAAGTTACAACGGATGCCTAATGAGATCAAAGTAGCAGCAAAAAAGATGCTAATTCATTATTCATAAAAATTTTGTTGAATTGCTTTGCAAGTCTAAGTGTAGAATTATAAGTAAACAACTTTCTGACCTGATTGTTGCCCATTTCTGGAAATAATCCATTTAGAAAAAACACAATCTCTAAAGCAGTATCTGAGGCAACAAACTGTTACAAATAAATCTTAAAACTCCAGTTTCTGCAGGTATCTATAAGCATGATTTATTATTAGATGTTCTACTGTTATAACTTGGCAATTAAGAAATATTGATAAATGTAAACACATTATTGATGCCAATTAGAAAAAGCACAAGATTGATTAGCTTCCCAGAGGTACACTGGCACAAGCAGTTAGAGAGTAATGACCATCAATAACTATTCACTACTGACAAATGTACAGGGAAATTGTGCTGCCATGAAACAAAAGGGTACTTTCAATTAAAATTAAGATCATTTAAACAGACAAGGTAAGCAGTGACGCCACATTAAAAATAACCAAAGCACACATAAAATCCCATTGTACAACTATGAGAAGCTAAGATGTCAAGTCACATGGAAGATGAAAAAAAAAGTGACACAGCATTAGAAAAAATAAATAATACAAAATAAAGCTGCACAGAGTTTAAAAATAACTGGGTTAAGGTGTTTGCACTCCTTTATGTTTAGTAATTGAGCAAGGCTTTAGAAGTGCAATATATTGGCACATTTCCTATATCTAAGAACAGCACAGCACCATGGTTATTGTATGCTTTTCTGATGGAGGCTAGAGGGCTAAGATCTGTAGGATTAAGCAATGGTCTTGCTGTGAAAGGGATAATTAAACTATCCTCTGATATCTTACCAGAAGAGACATTTTCTGAATTATGTTTTCTCAGTGCATTGCATTAGGTACACATCTCCAGCTACTCATGCCTGAAAAGATATCCCTGATGTGAGAAGCATCAGACTGTTCTATGGTTTTACTTTACCTTTTTTGTTACATTCTTCTAAATATTTATGTTCTGTGCACATTACCATACAGGTAATCAGTTTAGTACTTAAGTAGAAATCTTAACTGATTTAGCCATATTGCACAGTGGCAGGTTTTCCCTGTTAGCAAACACAACAGAATAAATTTGAAGTCTTATGAATTCCTTTTTTTAGGGGGGGGGGGGGGGGGGTTCCTCCGTCTCTATCCTTAACCCTAAATCCAAAGGCAATCATGCTCAATAAACTGAATACCTCTGTTAACACTACTATTGTTGGAAGAGAAGATTCCTTCAGGGCTGAGCTCTTCAGCTGCTCCTGAAGCAAGCAGGGGGCCATTCCTGCAGACCAAGACCACATTACATTTTACAATAGCCAAAACACATTCCTCCATGATATGTATGACCATCATCCCTTCCCCCCCCCCCCCAATGCTGATGGACAAGTTAGCAGAATCGCTTACTTGTAACTGGTTTTTTAGAACAGCAGGATGTCATTCCTTACATATGGGTAACATCAACAGATAGAATTTGCCACAAAAATTTGATTTCCAAGTTTCTAGAAACTTTAAGCATGTCATATTGTCATGCATCTATGCAGGGGCCCCTTCAGTCTATAATTTTGCTTAATCTTGCAGGAATCAACTTCAAGGGGAGGCAGGAGTGCTTTTGTGAGGACTGACATCCTGCTGTCACTTCACAGGGAAGCAACGATTCTCTCCAAGGCAAGCAGAATGGAAGTCCTAACTCGTGGTGAATCCCCAGCTACAGACTGCCCTGAATGCAAAAGGGGAAACCCCAAAACAGTGCCAATAGGCAAAAACTATTTTTGGTGGCAACAAGCCATTTTTGTATTCTCAGTCTTTTATAGGGGCAGTCTGGAACCCAAATAATGAGCTCTAGAAGGAATGGAATTGGGTTCTACACATCTGATAAACCCTCAAGACAGACTGGCCAAACCTATCATGTCGGGAGTCCTTGTCTAAGAAATAATGTGATGTGAATGTGTGAAGAAAATTCCAAGTCACAGCCTTGCAGATCTCTTCCAAGGAAGCTGATCTTCAGTAGGCTACCCACACTGCAATAGCTCTGACACTATGAGCCTTGACATGGACCACCAGATTCATAACAAAACAGAAGGAGATGCAATCTGTTGACAATTTGAAAGTGTACATTTGAAAACAGCAATCCCAGGATTCTTAGTGTCAAAAGAAACAAAAAGCTAGGTGGACTTTCTAAGGGCTCAGTTTGCTCCAAATAGAAAGCCTAGGCTCTCTTGCAGTCCATACTGTGTAGCAACAGTTTACCTTTATGGACATAAAGCAGGAAAAGGTCTTGGAAGGATGATTGATTCGTTAAGATGGAAGTCCGATACTACATAAGGCAGGAACCTAGGATGCATGCACACCCTATTATGACAAAAATTTAGAACAAGGTGGATAAATCAGTAGAGCCTAGAGTTCACAGACTCTGTGGCTGAAGTGACTGCCACCAAAAATTAATCTTCCAGGTCAGGTACTTCAGATCACAAGAGTCTATAGACTCAACTGGCTGGTCACTGCCAAGATGAGGTCCCATGACACAGCATTAGGCTTCAAATAAAGCAAGCCTCTCACGAATCAGACAACTAAAGGCTTTATAGAGGGTGTTAAATGCCAACTGAACTAAGGTGAACTTAGAAGTAAAAAGCAATCAATTTTTGTATGGGGCAGGAGAACAGATATAGGCCTTTAACCTTAAATCAAAAGGCAAATCTCCTCTACTTCTACCCATAAATCTTCCTGTGCAGTCCTTCCTGGAAACCAGAAGAACATAAGACAGATCCTCGGAAAGATTCTAGGGTTGCAGAGCTATTTTCTTTAGATCTGAGCTCTGAGGGCAGGGGACCTGATGTTGGGATAAAAAACCCTGATCTTGAGTGATGACAGTTCCAGTCCGACCGTAGGACTGGAAACTATATATACCTTGGCCAAAAGGGAGCAATAAGAATCATAGTTCCCTGGTTTCTCTGAATTTCAAAAAAGTATTGCAACAAGATATGCATAGAGTAGACCCTGACCCCAATTCAATTGCTGTTATTTTGAAGGGGGATATTTTTTTTCTTCATTACTTTTATTTATTTTTGAAAAAAGGAATTTTTGCATTTCTTTTTTGCTTGCTGGGTATTACAACTACTAAGGTTTAGAAAGTTTTAGTAAAAGAGAAATGTGAGTCTCTCTCTCCCCTAATCCAGCTTCTACCTACCCCTATCTTCCATTCTAACTTTATAGACTAATCCACCAATTAATGGATTAGACTACATAGAACAACTTGACATTGGTTGGCAGAGAAACACAAGGATGTAATTTGGATACATTTAGTCATTTTTTAAATCAGAACATAAGTAAAATTCAGGAGGAACTTAATTAATAATACCATAATAAATCCTACAGGAAATGATTATTAGTTGATCTGATCTTTAGTAGCTAAAGCACCGGGATTCTTTACAGATTACATACAAAAACACATTTATAACCTAAAAGGAGGCTTTGGAAAATTGTATACAACTATCTATTAGTGACCTTAGACAATTAAGTATGACATCAACCCTAACCAAAACTATAAAAGAGAGAAGGTCTATTAGATATCATAGATAAACAGATTACAATCATAAATTAATGTACATCACTAGTATCAGATGGAAATAGTATTGCTTTGTTCCAGGAAGGGAAGGGATAGCAAATGATTTAGGTCATTTTGTGTCATTTGCAAACAGAACAAATTAAGTACATTTCTTGTGAGCTTGGTTGGCAGCATCGTATTTGATCTATGTGATAATTATTTCTAGTAACTCTTGTATACTTTTATACTCTCAGGAACAAGAGTCCACAAAGGAAGCAACATAAAACTACATTCCTCCCAGATTTTTAAATATGGTAGACTGAGATAATAAGATAAGACACTTCATACTTCCAAGTAACAAGTAAGCAAGCAAGCAGGACTACAAGCAGGAATTCTGAGTGTGCAGCTGTAAGTTAGATTCAACAAGCTAATTCTACTTACAGGATAGTTCAGGAAAAGGCAGGGAGTTTGTTAGATCTTTCTCATTTCTGTCAGGCACCAGAAACTCCTGACAACTGAAAGATGGTAGGGAAACATCATACTGCCAAAGCTGTTGCCACTGCTACCACATCTACTGCTGTTCAGATAAACATCCTGATCCACATGAGGAACCAGTTCAATGTGACGGATGTTTGCAAATTGACTCCTTCAGGAAACAGATGGAAGAACTGAGAGAGGAGATGGTGAAACTGAAAAGCATTCTGGAGAATGAGAACTGCATTGATAAAATGCTTATTGAGGCATCAAAGATGGAAAACTCAGATACAAGAGAAGGTGAAACTGGACGACAAATTGGCAGCTGGATCCAGATGGCTACAGCTACTAGATCCTACACCAGGGGTGGGCAATTTTGGTCCTCAAGGGCAGAAAACCAGTTGGGTTTTCAGGATACCCCTAATGAACATGCATGAAATAGATTTGCATACAACTGAGGCAGAGTGCATGTAAATCACTCTCATGCATATTCATTAGGGATACCCTGAAAACCTAACTGGTTAGCGGCCCTCGAAGACCTTAATTGCCCATTCATCCTACACCATGACTCCAATTTCCCTTGAGGGTATGTAGCCCTGGAAGCAGAGAAGAAACATTCCCAGGATGAAGAAGAAGCAAAACATGCAACCCCCAAAGCTATGGACTCAACATCCACTGCACCTAGAAGGTGCAGGGCGGTGGCTGGTGACTCACTTCTGAGGAGCATGGAAGCATCCATCTGCTGACCAGATATTTTGTCCCAGGTGGTATGCTGTCTGACGGATACCCAAATCCAAGACATTACGGAGAGATTGCCAAAACTCCTGAAGCTACCTGACCACTATCCATTAGTGCTCATCTACTGTATGTTGGCACAAATGATAGTGCTAGGTACCACACAGATAATATCAAAAGTGACTTCATGGCTCTGGGAGAAATGGTAAAGCAGATAGGTGCACAGATTGAATTTTCTTCCATTGGCTCAGTAAAGAATAAAGGCCCAAGTAGGTAAGCTCACATTCTGGAGATGAATGAATGGCTGCGTAGATAGTGGCAACAAGAGTGTTTCGGTTTCCTGAACCATGGAAAGGTATTTCAAAGACTGCTAAG
The DNA here is from genome assembly GCF_901001135.1 of Rhinatrema bivittatum. Classification (NCBI taxonomy): domain Eukaryota; kingdom Metazoa; phylum Chordata; class Amphibia; order Gymnophiona; family Rhinatrematidae; genus Rhinatrema; species Rhinatrema bivittatum. The sequence goes on from NC_042616.1 coordinate 490,297,705, forward strand.
AACAGATGGGGTCCACCTATTAAAGATGGGATGAAGCGTCTTCCTATACAGACTGGGAAACCTACTAAGGGCTTTAAACTAGGATCATTCAGGATGAGTGAATAAACCCTAAGGGGTAAATTTTAAAAGGCGCAAGCGAGTGTCCATGTGCACGCGGTTCCTGGCATGCAAACGTTATAAAATCGGCTACCCGCACGCAAGGTTGTGGGAATTTTGTTTGAAGCGCATGGCGACGCTATCTGGCCTTCCCCAGTTCTCTCCTATTCTGCTCCAATAAAGGAGCGGACAAGGAGGGAACTTCCCTAACCCCCTTTTCCCCTCTCTGCCCTGACCCCTAACAACCCTTTTTTTTTTTTTCCAAACTTACCTGCTCAATAAAGCAGTAGTAAGTGCCACGCACCAGCCAGCTGCCGGCACGCGCTGTCCCAGCTGCCGTCCCCCCCAGACCCTGCCCCTTTTTAACTACCCGGCTCTTCTGCGCGTACCAGGAGATACACGCGTGGCCTGGCTGCTTTGAAAATGCACTCAGCGCGCGCGCGCAAAAACTGGGAGATAAGTGTGCAACCTGGCCACGCATGCGCTGGGCAATTAAAATTAGGCTTTAAGGTAAGTAAAACATCAAATACTTGTATAAAAGGGAAAAAAGGCAACATCTGGAAAGCTATGTGACTACTGCCCATAGTATGGGAAATAAAATCCCAGACCTAGAGAAAATTGACTTGGATGTAATGGCTGTTCCAGAGACATAGTACAGAGAAAACCATGACTGGGATATAGCTTCACCAGGCTACAATCTATTCAGGAAAGAAGGGAGGAGGCGTGGCACTATATGTAAAAATTATTAAAGTAACGTTAACTAATGCGTGGCAGACATAAATCCCTGATCAATATATCTTAGCAATACAACTTTTTATTATGAATACAATCACATCAATGGTGTACAGTTCACAGTGTCAAGACTAGGGCCCAGACGTGGCTTTGTTTCGCATCGAGCTGCGTCAGGGGGACCAGACACGATAATAATCTATAAGAGACAACATATACAATGTTGAGCAGGAGGCGAACAACAGGGTTCAAAAGTTAATTGTATATATACACAACACATAGAGGAAGATGGTAACAGCAAAATATAGACTAAAAAGGCGGGGGGAGGATAGCATGAGGGGTTGAAGAGGGGGAGGGGAGAAAAAAAGAAGAGATGGATGATAAAGGTTGTATTGAGAATTTTTAAAAATGTAGGTATCTGAAGGTCTGTATGATATCACCCTTGTGCCTCCTTTCTTCCAGGGTATACATATTCATATCCTTCAGTCTCTCCTCATAGGCTTTCCTACATTGACCCCACACCATCTTGGTAGACCTTCTCTAGATCGCCTCCGTCCTGTCTGTATCCCTTTTGAGATAAGGGCTCCAAAACTGAACATAATACTCCAGGTGAGGCCTCACCAAGGACCTATACAAGGGCATCACCACCTCCATTTTCTTACTGGTTACTCATCTCTCTATGCAGCCCAGCATTCTTTTGGCTTTAGCTATCACCTTGTCACACTGCATCGCCATCTTCAGATCACCAGAAACTATCACCCCAAGATCTTGCTCTTAATCTGTGCATATTAGCCTTCCCCCATCCCACCCCCATCTCACACCGCTCTTTTGGATTACCGCATCTCAGATGAATGACTCTGCACTTCTTGGCATTGAATTCCAGCTGTCAAATCTTTGACCACTCTTCAAGCATTCGTAAATCACTTGTCATTCTCTCTACTCCTTCAGATGTGTCTGCTCTGTTGCAGATATTGGTATCATCCGCAAACAGACAAGCTTTACCTTCTAACCCTTCTGCAATGTTGCTCACAAAGATATTGAAAAGAACCAGTCCCAATACCAATCCCTGTGGCACTCCACTTAACACGGCTCTCTCTTCAGAGTAGGTTCCATTTACCAATACACGCTGTCTCCTATTAGTCAACCAGTTTGTAATCCACTCCACCACCTTGGCACTCACTCTGAAGCTTCTCATTTTGTTTACAAGCCTCCTATATGGAACAGTATCTAAAGCTTTGCTGAAATCCAAATACATGACATTGAGTGCTCTTCCTTGATCCTATTCTCTAGTCACCCAATCAAAAAAATCAATCAGATTTGCATGCTCAGTCTCCCAGTTTTGCAATGTCCTCTTGCAATTTCCCACAATCTTCTTGTGATTTAACAACTTTGAATAATTTTGTGTCATTGGCAAATAAGATCAACCTCACTTGTTGTTCCCATTTCCAGGTTGTTTATAAATACATCAAAAAGCATTTATCCCAGAATAGATCCCTGGGGCACTCCACTATTCACCTTTTTCTATTGGGAAAATTTACCATTTAGCCCTACTCTCTGTTTTCTATCTTTTAACCAGTTGGTAATCCACAACAGGACACTGCCACCTATCCCATGACTTTCTAATTTCCTAAAAAGTCTCTCATGAGGGACTTTGCCAAATGTTTTTTAGAAATCCAGATACACTATATCAACTGGCTTATCTTTATTGACATGTTTATTTACAACTTCAAGAAAATATAATACATCTGTGAGGCAAGACTTCCCTTGGCTAAATCCATGTTGGCATTGTTCCATTAAACTATGCTTATCTATATGTTCAGCAATTTTGTTCGTTATGATAGTTTCTACCATTTTGTCTGGTACAGACATCAGACTCACTGGTCTGTAATTTCCTGGATCATGCCTTGATTCCTTTTTAAAAATTGGTATTACATTGGCAACCCTCCAGTCTTCAGGTACCATAGATGATGTTACTGATAGTTTACATATTTCTAATAGCAGATCCACAATTTCATTTCTCAGTTCTTTCAGCACTTTGAGATGTATACCATCTGGTCCAGGTCATTTGCTATTCTTTAGTTTGTCAATTTGCCCTAGTACATCGTCCAGGTTCACTGACATCTAAACGTGTATACCCAAGAGGAAAAGTGAGATAGGGGAGTTATGATAGAGACATTTAAATACCTCCAAGGTTTCCATGCATAGGAGGCGGGCCACCTTTAAAGGAAAAAAGGCACTAGAACAAGGGGCTATGGGATGAGGGTGAAAGAGGGTAGCCTCAGGAGCAATCTTAGGAAATATTTTATTATAGAGAAGGTAGTGGAAAAGCCTTCCAATGAAGATGATAGAGACAAAACCAGTATCTGAATTCTAGAAAACATGGGATAAACACAGGAGATCTCTAAATGAATGATGGGAATTGTAAAGCTAAATTAGCTGGGTGAATGGGAAGACTAGATGGGCCATATAGTCTTTTGCAGCCAGCATATTTCTCTGTTTCTATCCAGGGCAACAGCATCAGAGGCTAATTTGCCTTGAGATTCCTTTCTGAAGCAGAAGAGCAGAATCTTTCTGTTTAGAGGAGACAAACACTTTACTATGGGTGTGCCCCCACTCACAGCAAACTAGTTTGCTACCCCCTGTTGAGGGTCCAATCACGGAGTTCCATAACTAGACTCAGCATGTCCACTAAAATACTCTCTAGCCTGCCAGGGATGTTGCTCGGAGGATCATTCCATTAGAGATGGCCCAGTCTCACATCTGGACAGTCTCCTGACACAGGAGGTACAATTCTGTCCCTCCCTGTTTGCTGATGTACAACATAGCCACTGGATTGTCCATCTGGACAAGGATAACTATTGGCTAATCGATTTCTGAAAGCTTTCAGAATGTACCAAATTGCCCTTACTGCTAGGAAATTTATCAGATGAAGATTTTTCTGAGCCCACCAAATGCCCTGCGTGCAGAGCCCTTCTATATGGGTTACCACCCTAGGTTGGCTGCATCCATGGACAGGACAATTTGAAATAGACAAATCAGAAAGGATACCTCTTTGGTCAGACTGTAATGGATCAGCCAAGGGCTGGGTGATTCGGATGATCCTGAGTGACTTGAACCCACTGCGATCTGAGGGTCCATTGATTTGTTCTCTCCACAGTGGATATCAATAAGATAATCCTCTCCTGTGGGAGGAAAGCTCTTGCCCAAGTCATGCTTAGCAGTGTTTCAATAAACTCCAAATGAGATGACAAGCTCAAGTGGGACTTGGGATAGTTGATGATAAAACCCATTAACTCCAACACCTGAATTGTTTGGCTCGTTGATTCTATGGCACTGCCTTGTATTGTGCTCTTGACCAGACAATCGTCCCGGTAAGGGAACACATGCATCCTCAATTTGTGCAGATACACTGCCACCACTGCCAGACATTTTGAGAAAACATGTGGCGCTGACAGCAAGGCAAATGGCAGTATTCAGTAGTGGAGGTGGTGATCCCCTAATATGAATCTGGGGTAATTTCTGTGACATGGAAATATCTCTAGGTAAATGTAAGCATCCCTTAGACATAGGGAGTATAGTCAGTTTCCTTTTTCTAGAAAATGGAATCAGGATGCCTAGAGAAACCATCTTAAACTTTTCTCATTTCAGGAACTTGTTCAACCCCTTCAGATCTAGGCAGGGAATGAGTCCCCCTGATTTCTTTGGAATAAGGAAGTACTCTTTGCCCTGGTGGAATGAGAGTCACCACATTGGCCTCTAAGGAGAGCAGCTCATTTGAAGTATTTCCTGATACTGAGACACCAATCAAGCACCTCTCTGAGTAATACCCATGAGCTATTTAAAACAGTAAAACATCTGATTGACCCTACCTCTTCATCCAAGGAAGCACATAGCGCTGGCATGGATTCCAATCAATGTCAAGCATTTACTGATTTTTTTGCACACAAAATAAGTGACTTGTATAGCAGTTTTCCTGTTGATTCACTTGATGAATCCACATGTGAAAAAGTTCCTGAGCATGCTTTATGAGACTCTTTCACAGTTGTTTCATCTGTGGACATTACACAATTAATTAGAAAAATGAACCCTTCCGCATGTCCACTGAACATGTATTATGAACTATAAGAGATGGCATCAGCCTGTATATTACCAATATTGTTAATTTGTCACCATCCGAAGGAACCATGCTAATCTCATCGAAACTAGCCTCTTTTTGACCTTTATTAAAGAAAATCTGAGTTAGATCCTGCAGTACTAGGCAACTGTAAGATTTGGGCATTCACAAAAAAGCCCTAAGACCAGCTGCATTCACCCTGGTTGCCACCGACCTGCCCTGATGCCTCCGGAAATGCTGAGCGCCCAGAACATTGCCGTGTCTCTGCCAGACTGTGCTGCTCCTAAGGCACCCGTGTGCACCAGCTCCCGTTTTGTTGGCTCCATAGCAGGAAACCGCTAAGTTACACAATGGTAATTTAAACTTGTGCTTTGCTCCCAGCCGATGCTTCAGCAACAGGTCCTCCTGCTTCTGCAGTGCATGTTGCCGTGTTTCTGATCCTGCTTTCCTTGCCTTGTCCTTTGTTCCAGCCTGCTTTACTCCTTGCCCTAAAGTATTGACCTGTACCTAAGCCAAACAACCAATACTAATGGGTGAGGGGGCGACCAAAAACCACTGTCCCCCATTTCGCCCCAAGGAAACAATATGAGTAACTAAACCATTGTCCAGTCCCCATGTGCTCTTGCTCTCCTGGTACTGACATCTGCCATGGACCCTTACCACATTCTTGCTCTCCTGGTACTGACCTCTGCATCGGACCCTGACATGCTCGTCTGCTGCCTGGTTCTGACTTCTGCTACAGACCCTGACTACGCCCTGCTTGCTACTTGCCCTGTCCCTTGGCCTTAAATTTGTATCTGTCTGATTGCTGCCTGTCCTGTCCTCAGTCCGCCTCTGAACATTCTTTCTCTAACTGCCCTAATGAACATTTGCCTAAGTCATGCCAGCCCCTGGAACCCAAGGGCTCAACCTGAGGTGAACGGGCTTGGTATAAGTGACGTTCCAGCTCAGTCTCATCGAAGAGTGTGTCCGCCAGCTGTCAGCGTATCAACCATGCCACAGCACAAGGGGTCACATCTGTGACAGATTTCTGAAGCCATGAACCTGGTGGATCCATCCTTTGTCCAGGCCATATCTGGAATGGCTCAGCAAGTCCAGCAGCAGCAGAAGCTGCTGTTGACTCATGTAACTAGTTTGCTCCATGGCCTTGCCATTCGCATGGATGCCATGCAGGCCTGACTACCAGTGCCAGCACCAGAATCTGAGGCCCCACCTATTGCTCTGCTTGTCCATGTCCCTGGACCCAAGGCACATCTTCCGCTGTCTCCCAGGTACAGCGGCAAACCCAAGGGATGCTGGGGTTTTATCAATTTGTGTAAAATGTGTTTTGATCTCCAACAGGCCCACTTCCCATCGGACTGTACAAAGATAATGTATGTACTCTCTTTATTGGATGGTCCTGCCCTTGCCTACGTGACTCCCTTGTGGGAAAGAGATGACCCACACCTGCAGAACCTGGATAATTTTTTGCAACAATTTCATCTTTTATTTGATGAGCCGGTTCAGGCCTTCTCACCACTATGAAGTTGCTGTGAATATGCAGGGCACTCACACTTAGGCATATATGCGATACAGTTTCACACCCTGGCTTCCGAACTCCGCTGGTGTGATGACAGCCTAAAAGAAAATTGGTTCTTGGAGGTCACGTGATGCGGTGAGCCGGGCGAGTCGTGTTCGCCTGAGCTCCGGGAGCCGACCCCCCGAAAAGCTATCATAAGTCGCCGGAAAAGTCAACCCCAAGCGCTGAAACGAAGCGTCTACTAAAAGAAAGTAAGGGGGCGCCGATTCTGAGCGGCACCGCGCACTTACGAGCCCGAAAATGGCCTCAAAAACCTTGAAGAAGGACAAGCTCAAGTCAGCGGGAGTGGACGAGAAAATGGCGGACGGAAACAGCCCCGCGGAAACAATAGCTGGCGACGACAGGGGCATTGAAAAGCTGACGGCAGCGGTGGTTGCAGCTCTGGACCATAAATTTGCGGGCATTACAGAGAACTTGGCCGCTCTGAAAGAAACAATGGGAGACATTGGACATAGAATTGGAGTGGCTGAAGGGAGAATCTCCGCGGTAGAAGATGAGAACCTGGCTATGGCGGCGAAAGTGACAACAATAGAGACAGCCATTAAAGCAGCCGAAGAAAAACTAGAGGACCTAGAAAACAGGTCGCGAAGGAACAATCTAAAGTTTCTAGGTCTCCCAGAGACGATCTTGGATGGCGATTTGAGAAGCATGCTGGAGGACTGGCTGCCCAGGGAACTACAACTCCAGGACATGGTAGGAAAAATCCAAATTGAAAGAGTGCATAGGCTGGGCATGAGGAGGGACTCAGAGAGCAGGCCCAGACTAGTTATTGCTAGGTTCTTGGATTGGGGCCAACGGGCTATCATACTAGCAGCTTACAGGAAACATAAAACTGTTCAATATCAGGGTCAAAAAATTATCATTTTTCAGGACTACTCTGCCGCAGTCGCAGCTAAGAGAAAATTGTTTTCCAGAACCTGTCAGGATCTCTACAACCAGAACACGCGTTTTGCACTGCAATATCCAGCTACATTGAAGATTTGGAGTGAGGGGAAAGTTTTCTCCTTTGAGTCTCATCAAAAAGCGGAGGAGTGGATTGCCAAGGGGAAAGGGAATACTTGAAAGGTTTACCTTTAAGTATTGCAAGGAAAAAAAAAAAAAAAAAAAATAAGATGAAATTATTCCTATTCTTACCAAGACCTTGTGAGTCTAATAGGGGCTTCACTTTTTGGAGAGTCTGCACGGTTTGAATGTTAATGGGGCAGCCCTGTTTTTTCGTTACATGTATTTTTCTCTTGTAGCTCCATCTCATTAAGGGGAGAAATGAAAATGTTTCTTAATGTTTAGAAAGTTGCATACAGCCTGTTAGTTAATAATTTAAAGATTGCACTGTAGCAGGGCATGACGGTTCTCAGCACAAGGTTACCAAGTTTATTTGCGTAACAACGTTTTTGAGTACTTACGCACTAATGCCTGTTCCTACATTGGGGAGACAGCGTGCTCATTGGCATTATTCATAAAGGGTAAAAAAAAAAACAAAAAAAAAAACCCCACACCTTTCGGTACGCTGGTCCCTGTCATATCCCATTTAGCATGCCACAGGTTTGCCACGACGTGGACCCTGGCAGGGGGATACGAAGCTACCATTAAGGGGGGGGGCTCCTGAGCGCACGTATTATGGACCTCGACCCCCCGAATACTGGGGGCGGTACGAATTCAGGGGGAGGAGAAAGGATCCGGTAGCGCAAAGCTTCGGAGGAGGCTGGGGATCTGGGGAGGGGGAGGGGGGGGGAGGGGGTAGCTGGGGAGGGACGGGGGGATCGGGAACAGTAAAAGCCCATCTTAGTAGGGAAATGGCTCAGTTGGAGGTCCGACACTTGAACGGCGAAAGAACCCTGGAGGCCCAGGCTGGGGGGCCTCGAGGACATTCAAATCTCTTAACGTTCTATGTAAGAGGCCCGCATACCTTTGGAAAATGACAACCTTAAGATGCGGGTCATGGAATGTGGGGGGTATAAGTTCACCAATTAAGAGGCAAAAGATACTTAGTGCTCTTCAGCGGAAAAAAATAGGTGTTGCATGCTTGCAGGAAACACACCTCACAGGTGAAGAAAGTAAAAAACTGAAACGAGGATGGGTAGGACAGTGCTTATATGCCCCAGCAGTTAAAAGGAAGGCAGGAGTGGCACTACTGATACACAAAAACTTAACCCTAGAGGTGACACGTCAAATAAGTGATGAAGAGGGCAGATATTTAATTGTAGTGGGGAAGATAGATGGTAAGGAATATACTTTCTGCACGGTGTATGCGCCCAATTCCTACTCTCACTCCTTTTTACAGAATATTGTTGCTCAACTCCTGGCGATTACCAGGGGATCGTTAATCCTTCTGGGAGATCTAAATTATGTTCAGGATTCCCTGCTTGACAGATCAGGACCGGGGAAGCCTAGTTTGGGAAAGAAGATAAAGGGCATTGAATACTTATGTGCAGAATTGCGTCTGATGGACATTTGGCGTACTCTGCATCCCACGGAACGTGACTATACTCACGTCTCAAGAGCCCACGCCACAATGTCTAGGATTGACTATATACTGGTCGCAGAGGATTTATTTTCCAAGATCCACAAAGCAGTTATTGGTCCTATAGAAATCTCGGATCATGCAGTAATATGGGTAGACATCAAAAGTAGGGAGGCTAACAATGGCCCGGCACTGTGGAAATTCCCTGGTCATTTAGCAGAGAATCACAAATTTCAGGCTTTTCTAAAAGAGAAATGGAGGGAGTACGAGTCTCATAATAAGCTACATAAGGGGGATCCAATTTTATACTGGGAAGCAGGGAAAGCGGTAATGCGAGGAGAGATCTTGGCTTACCAAATAGCCAGATCAAAAAATATGCATAAGCATATAACAAACCTAGAATCTCAACTCAAAACAGCCAAGGCCAATATGGCTACCTCCAACACTAGACAGGCTAGGGAAGAATATCATGCTATTTTGCACTCCTTAAATGAGTGGTTGCATAAGAAGGCGCAGCAGGCGATGCTGTTTGGAGAACATAAACTGTTTCGCTATGGCAACAAGGCGGGGCGTATGTTAGCCAGTATCATCAAAATAGCTAGGGGAAAGTCATTCATAACTAAGCTAAAAGATAAACAGGGTACACCTATCACGCAGGCGACGGAGATTTGCGCGGCCTTCCGAGATTTTTATGAAAAACTGTACACTGAAGATAGGCAGGGGGGTATGGATCATGAGGCGGAGTTCTTTAAGGACTTAAAGTTGCCGCAACTAAACCCTGAACAATTAGAGCAGCTCAATCAACCCCTTCGATTGGTAGAAATAATCGGAGGGATAAAAACCAGTAAGAGAGGCAAGGCACCAGGGCCCGACGGATTTAGTGCTGAATATTATAAGACATTACAGTATCAGTTAGCCCCTGATATGTTGGCCTTTTTTCAGGAAGCGCAAAGGCGGAGACAGTTCCCTGCTGACTTCACACGGGCCTATATAACGGTCTTGGAGAAGCCAGGCAAGGACCCAGCGCTGCCATCATCCTATAGACCCATATCTCTGCTTAATTATGAAACCAAGCTCTTCGCCAAAATATTAGCGGACAGGCTTAGTTTAGTCTTCCCCACTATAATTACGAAAAATCAAGTAGGGTTTGTGAGGGGGAGAGCGATCAGCACGAATGTTACCAAATTGGTCATCGCATTGGCGGACTGTAAGGCCCAAGGTATTCCGGCGCTAGTAGTCGGATTTGACTCGGAAAAGGCATTCGACAGGGTTTCGTGGCCGTACTTATTCTCTGTATTGGCCAGGTATGGGATTCAGGGAGACATGGTGCGTAATATCGAGATGTTATACCATCACCCAAAATCGGCTATTATAGCTAATGGGCGGGTATCACAAGATTTTCAACTGGGCAGGGGTACGAGACAAGGCTGTCCACTGTCCCCGCTATTATATGTTTTAACTATTGACCCTCTGCTACGGAAACTGGAGGAGGATAGATCCATCACAGGGTATAAGTTAAGGAACCAGGAATTTAAGATCTCTGCTTTTGCGGATGATGTCTTGGTTTTCTTGACAAATCCACAAAGGTCCTTACAACAAGTTCTGAACCATCAGAAGGCTTTCGGCTCATTTGCTGGGTTAAAGATTAATGAGGAAAAATCTGAAGCCATGGACATTGGTGCGGAGGTTAAAGTAAGATGGGAAGGGACATTTCCATTACGTTGGGTAAATCAGTCAATGCGATACCTGGGTTTACAACTCACTAGGGATGTGGATCATCTTAGGGGGGCAAATATACGACCGCTCCTTGAAAAAATGGAAAACAGGTTGAAGGTATGGACATCGCTTCCTCTGTCTATTCTTGGGAAAATTGGGTTGTTGAAGATGATGGAACTTCCACGTTGGTTATATGTACTACAGCAACTACCATTTTGGCTGACTAAAGGGGAGATCAAACAGATTAACCGTATAATACGAAATTATATTTGGGGCGGACGCAGGGCGCGAGTATCTCTAAACTCCTTGATGAGCCCATATGACCAGGGAGGGTTGGCATGTCCTAACTGGAGGACTTATAATTTGGCTTGCCTATTACGCCATGTGCAAGACTGGTTACAGGGTACCAGCTTTTACACTCCATATGATTTTATCAGAGCATGGACTCATCCCTATCGACCAGAGAACTTGCTTCCCCTTGAAGTAGCGAAAGTTCCATCGTCTCATAAATCCAGTATATTACTGCTAGCATGTAGAAGGGCTTGGAAGTTTTTGTGTTCGGAAAAACTGGCATGCTCTATGATACATTTCCATTATTTAACTTTTAGGGGGAATCCATCATTTGTGGCGGGCCTATCTAGCCCGGTGTTTCAAGCATGGGAAAATAAGGGTCTGATAAGGGTGGCACAGATGTGGGATGAGAGCCTTGATACCGTGAAGAATTTTAGTGATATACGAGATACCTTCGGTTTGGATTCGAAAGATTTCTATGCATACTTACAAGCTAGACATTATATATTCTCTATGCAAGGGATACGAGGAAAGGGTCAACAGGCAGATATGTTAATACATTTCTTTATGCCACCCGGAAAGAAATTAAAGTCCTGCTCTAGCTTTTCCCACGCATTAAGAGACCTACGACAGGAAGATACACTGGAGGAAATACAACGGAAATGGGAGACTCAAGCGGGACTGTGCATGTCTACGAAAGAGGTGGCAAGGATCTGGACGGACTGTCTGGCAACCACGGAGAATGTCTTGCTGCGAGAGACTGGATATAAGGTCCTACGATGCATGTATATGTCCAGAACTAGGATGTGTATTGCGAAGCTCAGTGCTACGGATACCTGTTTAAAATGCAATCAGGTCCCGGGCTCCCTGATGCACATGTTATGGTCCTGTGACAAGGTTCAACAGTATTGGACACTGGTAACTAACGAATTAAGTCATATATTATGTACTACAGTACCTCGGACGCCAGAGGTGTGTCTCCTGCGATTTTTTCAAAGCACTTTGGACACGTTACCGGAATGGGATAGTATATTCCTGAGGAAAGCATTACTGATAGCGCTACAACCCATATTGGCGCAATGGATTAAGACCGAGCAGCCACGAGTAGAACAGTGGACGAATAGACTCAACAAGCTCTTGCAATTCGACTATATGACGGCGACTCATAAAACTCCAGCAGCCACCCTGAAATGTCAACAGATCTGGAGCAAATACTGGACTACCCTCTCATCATCCATGCAGGAATGTGTTACGAATTGCACCGTTCCCTGAACTTAGGATGGATATTATGGACAACAATGTTTGATGGCTATACGATCCCGAGGGAGGGGGGGGTGAGGGCGGGTGGGGAGGGGGGGGGGGAATGCAAAATGTAAAATGTAAACTATACGAAAGACTATCCAGACAATCGAACAGGTCTATATGTAATGTGATTGAGACATTGTTTTTTGAAAGTGTATACCTGGAATCGCATTGCTATTCTGTCATAGTACTATCACTTCGGTTCGGTGTTTCATCTTTAATAAACATATGTTTAAAAAAAAAAAAAAAAGAAAATTGGTTCTTACCTGCTAATTTTCGTTCCTATAGTACCAAGGATCAGTCCAGAGAAGTGGGTTGTGTATCCCTACCAACAGGTAGAGTCAGAGAACAATTAGAACTTTGGGCACTGCTACATAACGAGAGTGCCACCTGCAGTCCCTCAGTATTGACCTGTACCCAAGCCAAACAACCAATACTAACGGGTGAAGGGGCGACCAAAAACCACTGTCCCCCACTTCGCCCCAAGCAAACATGAGTAAATAAACCGTTAGAAAAAAACTGCTCCAACAATCATAATCTGGAAAAAAGGAGCTCTATGAAAAACTAGGCAAATTGTAGCCAACACAGTCTTTTGGTAACTGAAGTAAGGAGTGGGCCTCTGGACTGATCCTTGCTACTATAGGAACGAAAATTAGCAGGTAAGAACAAATTTTCTTTCCCCTATACGTACAAGGATCAGTCCAGAGAAGTGGGATGTACCCAAGCCACCCTACACTGGGTGGGAACCCGAAAGACCCGCGCGTAGAACACTTGCACCGAAGGACACCTCATCAGAGGCCTTAACGTCCAAGTGATAATGCTTAGTAAATGTGTGCAAAGAGGACCACATCGCCACCCGGCAGATCTCCTGAGGTGATAGCAACTGACACTCCACCCAGGAAGTAGCCTGAGCCCTGGTGGAATGAGCTCGGAGACCCAAAGGCACTTGGCGGCTGCAGACCAAGTATGCTGAAGTAATAGTCTCTTTAATCCATTGAGAAATGGTTGCTTTAGACGCCTTGTCCCCTTTCTTTGCACCCCCAAAAAGAATGAACAAATGATCGGAACATCTGAAGTCATTGGTAACCTTTAGATAACACAATAAGACCCGACGCACATCCAAAAGAAGAAGATCCTTGGATTGAGGCGATCCCCTGGAACCTCCACTGTCTGATTAACATGAAAGGCCGAAACCACCTTAGGAACAAAGGAAGGAACCGTGCGTAACGTCACCCTATCGTCGTGAATCGGCCAAAAAGGGTCCCGGCACGACAGGGCCTGCAATTCAGAAATCCGACGCGCCGAGCAAATGGCCACCACGAACACAGTCTTCAAGGTTAGATCTTTCAGGGAAGCGGTACGTAGAGGTTCGAAAGGAGTGCCACAGAGCACACGCAATACAAGATTTAAACTCCAATCTGGACACACCGCACGGACGGGAGGTCGTAAATGTTTGACCCCCTTGAGAAATCGAACAATGTCAGCGTGTGCTGCAAGCGAACCACCGGCAAACTTTCCCCACAAGGCTCCCAAGGCCGCTACCTGGACCCGAAGATAATTGAACGCCAAACCCTTCTTGAGCCCCTATTGCAGAAAATCCAGTACCAGAGAGACCTCGACCGTTAAAGGATCGCAAGAGCGGTGATGACATCAGGTCTCAAAGAGCCTCCATACCCTCACATAGGCCAGGGAAGTGGATGGACGTCTTGCCTGCAATAGAGTGGAAATAACTTGTTCAGAATAACGACTCAATCATAAACGTCGCCTCTCAAAAGCCAAGCCGCGAGAGAGAAGCGATCCTCCCAATCCGAAAAGATGGATCCTTGACGAATTAGATGTGGTAGTTGAGCCAGATGCAAAGGACCCTCTAGGGTCAAGCAAATCAGATCCATGAACCATGGGCGGCGTGGCCACTCTGGAGCCACCAGCACCACCCTTCCGGGGTGGAGTTCTATGAGACTGAGAATGTGACAAGGTGACAGCTAAAGCCACAAGAATTCCTGGCTAAACAGAGATGGGAATAACCAGTCAGAAAATGGAGATGGTGATGCCCTTGTACAGGTCCTTGTTGAGGCCTCACCTGGAGTATTGTGTTCAGTTTTGGAGCCCTTATCTCAAAAGGGATAGAGGTGGTCCAAAGAAGAGCATCCAAAATGGTGAGGGGTCAGCATTGGTGAGGAGAGGCTGAAGGATCTGAATATGTACATCCTGGAAGAAAGAAGGTGCAGGGAAGATCTGATACAGACCTTCAGATATCTGAAAGGATTTAATGATGCACAATTGTCAAATCTTTTCTGTTATAAAGAAATCAATAGAACTAGGGGTCATGAAATGAAACTCCAGGGAGAAAGACTCAGAACCAATGTCAGGAAATATTTCTTCATAGAGAGGGTGGTGAATGCCTGGAATGTCTTTTTGGAAGAGGGTTTGAAGATGAAAACAGCCAAGGAATTTATAGGGGCATGGGATAAACACTGTGGATCCCTAAAGGCTAGAGGATGGAAATAAAGAAAAGAGTGCATGGTGGTAACTGGCGTAACTTACTGGTGTGGCAGTTGCTACCCTTAACACTGTTAATGCAACTCCATCATTGCTCTCTGCTTCAACGGCAGTGGGAAAAGGGGAACTGGATTCAGACAGCAGCCAACAAGGGCCACGACCTTTACAGGTAGGGGAACAAATAAACATGGGGGTAACTAGCTGATGCAGCGCTTACTACTCTTAATCACTAAGCCTGATACTTTTGATGCAACTCCAACATTGCTCTCTGCTTTCACGGCAATAGTTAAGGGAAATTGGATTCAAACAGCATCCGAGGGCTCTGACTTTTACAGTCTGGAAAATAAACATGGGAATAATCGGCACAATGCAGAAAATACTGGCATAAGCTTGCTGGGCAGACTCGGTGGACCACTTGGTCCTTTTCTGCCATCATTTCTATGTTTCTATGAATAGTAGGCTTTGCCTTTACTCACAGTTTGTTGGATTAATCTTGGTTACGGTAGCAGTCCTTGTTCATTTCTTTCGGGTCCCTGTTGGGAGGGATCTATTGGAGCAGGATTCTTAATGCTCCCAGCAGGAAGGAAGGACATTTTGAACCTCGAACCTGGATCTTGAAATTAGGCAAACTCAGGAAAACTCTGGGGTGGCTCACAACGGGTCACTGACACCCTCTTCCTCACTGAGGCTCACAGAGGGCAGGTCTTCCCTGCAGACCCAAGAGCTGAACAGGCTTCAATACTTACAGGGTAAAAGTTCCAAAACATTACCCAGAGGGGAATAGCCCAAACCAGCCAGGGAGTGGACTGGAAATGAAAAACCCCTCCCAACCCTGGGCGGGACTCCAAGCAGGGCATGCCTGGCTGAATCCAGCTGGGCCTGTAAAATAACAAAAACCTAACTCCTCTCTAGCTTCTGTACACAGTACTAAACCCAAAGGACTACGTCCTCAACTGTAGCTGGGGAGTTATTATATAGCATTACTATAGGGATGGCCATGGCAAACTCCGCAGGAGGAGAGGCTGCATCTGCAGGGACCTCCCAATATCAATCCTACTCTAACTGACATTGTCACTAACTAGCCAGGGCTTACTGGTAACCCGAGAAGTGTCCGGGTTACACTTTATTCAATGCATGCTTTAAAACTTGCAGTCCCGCGAGATGCAGGAGGCTAATCACATGAAAGTAGACCAGGAGTAAAAAAAAAAACAAACCACAAAAAAAGGTAAATTAAACTGAAAAAAAAAAAACAAAAACCTTTTGTTTACTCCTGGAATATGTGCATGCCAATTTGTGCAACCGCCCCCTCCCCCCAAAAACAAGTTTGCCATCTTCTTATTGGTCAAATATGGCCACTAACCCCCTCCAAGTGGCTGTATCGTGCCCTTGTCAAGCTGGGCTGGGAAGTCCTCCCTCTCTCCCCTCCCAAGAATGCATAAATCACTCCTTCTTGCCTTAAAAAGAAAAGTCAGTCCTCCCTCTCTCTCTTCCCTTAGAGGAACTAATTCCCACCTCTGAAACTCTCCCCCCTCACCTTAGAACCCCAGCTGGAGAAGACCTGATCCTCTTCTGGCTGGGCTGTTCCCTTTCTGGCGGCTGATTGGTCCCTCAACTGTCACACGTCAGTGAAAAGACCAATCCCCTTTCAGAATTCTGAAAGGACAGCCTTCTGAAAGGGTCCTTTCATTGACAGCTGACAATGGAGGGACCAATTGGCAGACAGTGAAGGAGTGAATAAACTAATATTAAGTGCCAGACAATTAATAGACCCAACTGGTAGTTCATTCTACCACAACTTGTCAAGGAAACCCAGCCACATGGTTGCTTGAGTTTTCAGTAGGACAGCCAACATTTCATTTTAAATTCTTTTCGTAATAGAAGACCAATAATCCTGCTATTCAGGCTACTATTTCCTCACCATGTATATCTCTACTCAATAATCAAACAAATGAGGAATATCAAACTTTTCACTTTGCTTTAAATTCCTGGGGTTTAAATTCCCTGGGGTTTAAATGAAAATTTAAAGCAAAGTGAAAAGTTTGATATTCCTCATTTGTTTGATTATTGAGTATAGATTTTAAATTCTTTGCCATTTATTCTAGCAGTCCCAAAACCCAGTATTGGATCAGTCAAGTATGGCACTTTAAACACAAACATGTTCTACTATGTTATGCTTTCTCCTATTTTTTTTTCACTTTTAGCAATTTGGGATTCTTCTGTTCTTATTCCATACCCTCTTAAACTCAATTTCTGTTTTAGCCTTCCACCACCCATTCTGAAAAGGCATTCCATGCATCTACCACCCTCTCTTTGAAAAGAAAAAAAAAAAAAAGTCCTGGCATTGCTTCTCAATCTGCTCCACTGAGCCTCATATTATGAATCCTTTTTTTAGATCCCCCTTTTCCCGGTTTGATGAAGAAGCTTTGTGAGGTGAGCTACAGAAGCCAATGGGACTACAAACTGTTGCCCCTGTATTTCTCTCCAAGTGTTTCTTTTGGTCAAAGCTTATCATGCAGCAGGAGGAAGATGGGCGATGATTTAGCACTTCTGCATGGATTAAACCAGTGGTCCTCGGCCTCTAATGTATGCAACTTTTAGTGCTAGTTTTTACTCGATTCTTGTATTTGGGGGCTGGAATTTAGCGATGTGTATGGACAGGTATCCATAAATACCTTGCTGACTGTCTCATAGCTTATGTTCTAAAGCAAGCTTTGAAATCAACACAGCAAGCTCTTCTGGCCATTCAGTCCCTGACGTCTGTCCATTTGATCACCATTCACCATACAACATGTAGTTATATTGCACCTACTTTGTCAAACAATTTGCCATTGGAAGTATGTTTGGAAACTAATCTTAAGCTCAGGAACATGGACAAAACATGACTATATCAAGCAGCCTTTAGCTAGGGACTTCCTTGTAACTCAACTGGCTGATTCTGTGTTGAACTGTGACTTAGGAGCCTTAGCTGGGAAAGGGTGGCTAAAGCACGAAACATTACCAAATAGGGTTTTGTGCTCGTGTTGGAGGTAGGGGCAGTAGATGTGTTATTCATTGGGGTTGCGGTGGGGGGAGGAGGGAAATGAGGTGATTGTGTTATGTATTTTGTTGTAAATACTGGGGTTCTATTTTATCTGGGGGGAGTAGACTGGGGTATGTATTTTACTGGATTATTTATAAATTGCTTTGATGTGTATGGATAGGCAGGTTATTACATTTAATTTAATTACATAAATAAAACAAATCTCAATCATATTCACCATATATATTTTGAAAACCAGACAGGCTGGGTATGTCCCAAGGACTGGGTTGAGAACCTTTGGGTTAAGCTACGTAGAACACTTCCCAAGCATTGTAATGAACAAACGGCTAATCATTACATCCAGTTTTCATAATTCCATTAGAACAAAGTAAATGAGGAGGAAAAGGAGCTTCTAATGCTAACCACCAATGATCCCTTCACTGCTAAAGTATTTTGCAGCTCTTTAGATCCCCACTGTTTCACATTCTGCTTTTGGCAGCTGGTAGGACGAATCAGAAAATCTCTAGTTTAGATGATATCAATGCAACCTCAACATCCCTCCCCCCCCCTCCACCAGCACCAGATGTCTAATTTGGCATCCACAGTAAAAAAAATAAAATAAAAAATAACTGCTGGTGGTATAGTGCCTTCTGACAGCTGAGGCAGGAAATAGGAGCCTCAGAGGACAACGTTCTCATGAGCTAATCTGCAGCACTGTCTAAGCCACATTCCAGAGGCAGCTGCTGTCTGTTCAACTAGTTTGGTGTATCTGGAAAATAAATGGACCCAACTGTTGGCTTCAAGAGAGCATCAGGAGTTCAGGAACCTCAAGAGGCAGCAAAAGCAAAACACAAAAGCCAATATAACAGATTTCAAGAATTCTGCTAGCAAATTTTTAAAACTGGAATCAGTGGCAAACTACATCGGTCATTTTCTGACCATTGGAACTCATATCAGCAGCAGTCGTAAAATTACCAAGAGGTTTTTTTGTAATGTACTGCATTTTTATTTGACTTTCGGCTTGGCACATCTAACTATAATAGTGGCCAATTACTTAACAACAAATCCAGATAGAACCAGGACTATAGTTTAATTAGCTTTACATGAATATGAATAAAACCGCATTATTACTATAGGTTATTATTAGGTGTGAACACTGAGGTACAAGATGCATAGCTGGTGCCCATGAGAAATCCATCTACCTTCCTGCTACTGAAGGATTGCAGCTCATACAAAACCACTAAGACCATGAAAAGCTTACACAAATAGTGTAATACTTTCTGAATCAAGTCTACTGTTTCTAAAGAAACCTAACTTGAGCATCATCTATTCTAGACAAGAAGAAAAATTATTTGCAATTTTGTCCCTCAGTCCCACTTACGTCCCACCTTCAAACTGAAAATCAAGAGAAAGAAAATCCAGAATGAAAGAATAGGTGGAAAGAGCGGGAGATAAATGGTCTTTCATGCTTTCTAGCTCTCTCAAGCTCCTTTTACAACAAACAGATTCACCTGTGCTAGACATGGCAAAATGACACCAATCTGTCACTGTTTCACATTTCCCACAAGATGGATTAGAACACTTATTTATAAACCTTATTCTTTGGTGGTCAGTTTGATGACGAGTCCATAAATTAGCATGCACAATGAAAATAAATTTGATTTTGCTAAATCAATGCATTGCCCATACACACTGGGGTATGTTTTAATTTCTATTGACATGCCACTGAAAAAAAAGATACAGAATATGCTACACAGTACAAAAGGAAAAAACTTTAAAATGCTTAATATTTTCTTTATTGATTTTCTGTTCATACTCATAGTAGTTGTGCCCACAACAAATAAATACTGCAGTCCTTGCGATTTGCTATTTTCCAGTCATCAACTTTATCTATCTAATTATTTTTAATAAGGTATACAAAACATATCTCTGATGCCAGAAACTCTGTTTTGATAAGTCTATGCACCCTCTGGTAAAAGCAGCAGTGAAAGCCTCTTAAACTTGAAGTTGGCACTGCAATAATGCGTTGCTGGGCCACGTCTTCCTACTGTTTTGGCAGGAAAAAAAGCGCCAGAAATCAATTTTATACTTTGTTGTTGCCTTGGCTCAAACTCAAAGGGATTATTAAAGCCATCAAAGAACAGTTTCTTGTGTGACTGGCAGTGAAAAACAAACAAAACCGCTCAGAAAACAAAACCAGGTACATATTCATATCAAGAGGCAGGCAGCCTCAAAAACATTTTAGAAGTTTATTCAAAAGTACCCAATAAGAACATCTGAAGCAGAGATCACAGGCATGTGGAGAAAACCTCACAGAGAACTGCTGCGTTCCCCCAGAAGTATGAGAAAGTGATGCAGCACACAACCAGGGTAACTCTCTAGATGGCCGTGAACTCTGTACTTTTGAATGCATAATCAAATAGAACCTATTCATTGCTGGAAAGTGCATTGGTAGATCCCCGATTTTATTTTGTATCATGGCCCCTTCCTAACAGTGGCGAGTTAACTTCATACCAATGCATCTAGTTAGTTGTGTCCACTCAACTGTTTATCCACAACATATTTTTTAAACACAGTAACAAACTCTTTCTCAACCTTTATATGCATACAGCACTACCAGGAGAAAAATAAAATATGTTGCATCTGTCCCAATTTAGTATCCTAGAAAGAACAAAATTCTCTTTTTGCTTCTCAATGTTGGCTCTACAAATTCTTTGAGGTCACACAGTTTTAATTTTTTAGTGCTTCCCCTTCACCCTTGGTAGTGGTTTGTTTCACAAGACAAGACCATGCAGTAAGTTCAAGAGAAGCCAGCTCAGGAAACAGCATTGCAAAGCAAAGGTGAGCAGCACTTTGTGCCCCAACCAGAACAAGACAAAATCACACCACAAATCTCTCTCTCATTACACTTATTAATAAGCACATATAAATTTCAGTTTCATTAACTTAAGGAAAGATGTGTGAAAAGAAATTTATCCTGCTTTGAATAATGGAATGACTCTGTTGCTAACTGGGCCTGTAAATTAGTGACTAATTTTTGTCTTTTATGAGAGAAAAATACTGTCACTGAAAAACATACTTAGAAAACAGTTTTTGCTTCATGGCCCTCACTTTTTCTAGCCCGGTATTATAACTTGTTAGGGAGTACTGCATATTTTTGGCTAAGAAAAGATAACACCACTCACAGTACTGCTTAAAGATGTTAGGCAGTTTCCCGCGGTAGCCGATTCTCTAACTTGAAGTCTGCAAGCTTCAAGGTCACCCAGCATAAAATGGAGATATGACTTAATTAAAAGCATAAGAGCACTACCCACTTAAAGAGTTACAGCATAACTAGTGCTGAGAGCTGAAAACATCTAGCAACTACCTAGGACAGAATGTGTTAGGTTTAAACCTAGTGGTTACAATATGGAGATTATAAGCAGTGAGCAAAGACAGGAAAGTCCACCATCTTCGAGAACATACTTATTTCAGGAAAGCTAAACAAAGAAATCTAAACAGCGTATGTTTTATTTCAAAAAAGACATAACCTCAGCACACCCTATGCCAGACAGATTCCCTGCTGAACGTTGATTCTGAACAGACAGCATGATACATTCCACACCAATAAGGGATCTCCAGTGGGAACATGTCTCCAACTGAGAACTTACTTAGCTGATTCACTATCCGGGAGGGCCCGGAGACACTCTTTTCCAGGAAGGCGAAAAGATTCCGCTAGGCTTTCGTATATAAATATTTCCTGTTAGTTGGGGGATTAAAATATTTATTCTTGCTTATTGTGCTGATATATTGTATATATTTTGTTTTATTTGTCTCAGGTGTTCTTATAAGCATCTGTTTTGTACATATATTATACAGAAAATATAGCTTTTCATTGTTTCACATAAGTGAGTGCTGGTATTCTCTTAGTTTGTTTGCATAATACAGACAAGGTAAATACCACATACCAGAGCAGAACCCACTACAGCCTGAAATGACATACTGTGAATAGATCTGAGGAAGGAGATGGCTTCACTTAATGAAATCATTTAGGTGGCTGTCTGGTATTTCACTATCAGGGCATAACATTTTAGGACCCACTGCAGTAGCCCTCCAAAATTTACACTCTCCAGCCTTGCTCAGCCTGAGATTTGTAGACTAGCAGGATGGATACGGGTGGATGTAAATTCAATCAGTGTTTTCTGCTACTCATAACAGTGCCACAAATTGCCATGTAGGCACCAATATATATTTCATTTTGATGCGTGCCACTGACCAAGGAAGGTGCAGGAAATGGAAGAGTGCACCTATATGCACAAAAAGGGCATTTCTGCCAAAGCATCAATTACTGGAACACTTGTGTGTCCCAGAAAATGCTAAAAAATGCACTACTTCCTGTTTCTCCTATTTTTTTCCACATCATTCTTGCTTCCCTTCAACCTCAACAGTCTCTCTTTCCTAACACAAGTCTGCTTGTGCTCCTCTTCCTCTTTGACATGCTCCAGCTTTTCTTCCCACCAGCAATTTAACACCTTAGATCTGCTTCCCTACCTCTTCTTCCCTTCATTCTCTCCCTTCTCCCCTTTTGCTCTGAATCTCCCCCTCCATTAGTTCTGCCACCACCCCATCTTGCTCTGTGTCTGCCTCTCCCCCCTCCTCTGGGCTCTCCTGGTCTCCTCCTCCCTCGTCCCCTCTCAAGCTGCATTACAGTAACTGGCTGCCGCTCCAGCAAAAGCAGCCACAGCATGGAGGAACAGAGGTTTCTCTCAAGCACTGCTGCTCCAGCCTCCTCCTACAGTCTATTACTACTACTACTTAACATTTCTATAGTGCTACATGATAAACTGGCTAATGACCTATGACTGAGAACCAACAAGCTCCAGGAGGAGGAGGCAGGAATGGCAGCGCGTCCCATCTGCTCCCCCCTACTGTGGCCAGTTGCGCTGGAGTGGTATTGGTAAGGTGCTTGCCAGTTTCGAATTTATAGTTGGTAGTGGTGAGCTGATGGGGGTATTTCATGACCTGCTACATATACTTCAAAGTGAATATTTGGGTCATTAAACAGATTGCACACTTGGTATTATGTGGTTATAGCTAGTACTTATGGATGCACTTCCACTGCAAATTCAGAACGGAAATCATAAAAAGCATCTTCATTTTCTTAATGCCCCACTCTCTACCATGACAATTTTAAAACCTCACTTAAAAACAAATACAGCATTCTAAGTTTGTTTTTTTAACTTAAACTTTAAAACAGAGCTTTCCAAACTTTTCATGTTGGTGACACACTTTTTAGACAAACATAATTTCGGGACACAGTAATTCAGTCTACTAGTAAACCAGAGGTTAAAGGTTAAACGAACGAAACATATTTCGACAATTTATGTATGTTTCCTTAAATATATACATAAATAAAATATCTCATGAAAACCTTAAATTTATATTAAAAATATATATTCCAAGATTCATGTTATTGTTATAATTTATGAGAAACAATAATAAAACAAATTGTCTGTCCCCCACACACTCATCTTTCTCCTCCCCCCAGCACATGTCTGGCCCCCACACACTCATATCTCTCCCCCTCAAGCACATGTCTGTCCCCCCAGCACGTTTGCCCCCCACTCACTCATCTCTCTCCCCCCAGCACATGTCTGGCCCCCACACTCACGTACCTCGTCTTTTTGATTGTTGCCAGTTAAGTGCTTCACTCCCTTCCATGATCACCAGACACTGCTGCTTGCAGTCAGTACTCCTCATGGCCAGGCCTCATCGGCAGCAGCAGCCAATGCAAGGATGGCTGGGCTCGTTCCACCCACCAAGCCCCCCAAAAAAACGCGATTGACAGCAAAAATCACCCAATAATAAGCAACCCATAAACTGAAAAAAAAAAAAGTGAATCTCTAGAAAAAGAAAAGCCCAAACTCGCGTCAGAGTTGACCGGGCTTGCGCGACACACCTGCACACTGCAGGCGACACACTAACGTGTCCCGACACACAGTTTGGAAAGCTCTGCTTTAAAAGTAATTCATTTTTTCTAAAGAAGCTATAAGCTCAAGTAAATTCCTAGAAAAAAACCAGAACCACAGTTTAACAGATTGCAAAAAAACTTTACACAATTTCATATATATTGGGGTAGATTTTAAAAGGTGTGCACGCGCACATGGACGCGCGGATTTTCTAACATATGCACGCCAGCACGCACATGTGCTCTGGATTTTAAAATCCGCATTCACATGTGTGGGCAGCGCACACAGCAAAGTGGGGATTTTAGTAGATTACGCGAGGTGACTAAATCAGGCCTTCCCCCATTCCCTCCTAAGTCCACTCCATTTAAGGAGTGGACTGGGAGGCAACTTCCCTATCCTCCTCCCTAAACCCCCTCCCCTCGTCCCCTCTCCTCCCCTCCAAGCAATCCCAGAAACTTACATTTTTTTTGTTTTACTACTTACTGCTCCCCTGAGGTAGTTTGTGTGCGCCGGCCAAATGCTGAAATGCGCTTCTACAGGACAGCGGCTAATGGCCGTTGTTGTCCCGCCCTGCCCAGACCTCACCCCCCGGCCCACTCCCTTTTCAGGGCCCAGCAATCATGCACTGTAAGTGACGATATTTGCGCGCGTAGCCGTTTAAAATTCGGCCAACTGTGTGTACATATACACTGGATAGTGTGTTCACAGTACATGTAAAAATCTAAGGGGATTCTAAATTTGAATATCAGAGAATCAAGAAATCTTGAAACATTCCAACCTGCCGCTGAATAATTTCCAGGTTTTCTTTAGCTCTGTTCAGCAGTGTTTGTATGTCCTGAAAATCTTTAACATTTTTGTTTCCCCTGAAGGCATCTCGTATCCTCCTGATGGCATAAGTTCTAAAAAAAGAAAAGAAAAGAAACAAAACGCATCAGCTAACCTGCCGATCTAGAGTTCTACGATTTCTATATTGCAATTTCTCTTACGGTATCCAAACAACCAGCACAAGATGCTACCCAGGAACTTAAGGGTCAATTTGCACTTGCGTTATCAATGACGCCATAACACATTCCAAAGAAACCATTTATATGTGTGACAAGAGATGTGAAGACAACTATTATAATTAATTTTATTCTTTGTTACACACTTTGGGGCGGATTTTAAAAGGCCCGCGCGCGTAAATCCTTCTGGATTTACGCGCGCCAGCGCACCTATTTTGCATAGGTCGCCAGCGCGCGTAAGTCCCGGGGCTTTCAAAAAGGGGCGGGAGGGGGCGTTCCCGAAACGACGTGGCATTTCGGGGGCGGGCCCGGGGGCATGGCGCCGGCCCGGGGGCGTGGTCGAGGCCTCCGGACCAGCCCCAGGGACCGAAGGACAGAGCGGGGCTGCCTGCCGACGCGCGCAAAGGTGGGGGGGGGGGGGGTTTAGATAGGGCCGGGGGGTGGGTTAGGTAGGGGAAGGGAGGGGAAGGTGGGGGGAGGGCGGAGGAAAGTTCCCTCCGAGGCCGCTCCGAAATCGGAGCGGCCTCGGAGGGAACAGGCAGCGCGCGCTGGGCTCGGCGCGCGCAGGTTGCACAAATGTGCACCCCCCTGCACGCGCCGACCCCGGATTTTATAAGATACGCGCGGCTACGCATATTTTTTAAAAATCTGCCCCATAGTGCATTTCCAACTTGGCATAACAGTCTTCAGTCCACTGTCAATGCAATTCACCAGTTTTGAAACATGCTACCATTGCTTGTTAGGGACCACAGTCCTCTGTTCTCAATGTAGTGAACAACCTTTTTTAATGTATGTATTCAGTATGTTAAAATCTTGTATACCTTTCTATAGACATGCTGTACATTTTTTTAGGTTAGATTTTTCCCCTTACAAATTTTCAGCCCAACTAGAATTTACTCCAGGTTCATATACAACCATAGGAACAAGTAAGGTTGGGAGTGCCATGGGCTTTTTTTCACAGCTACTTGGTGTCCTACCCTGTTTAAATATTCATCTTTTCAACAATCAGATGTAGCTCAGTGCATTATGAGAGATCTTGGGGTTATCATCACTTCTCAAACATTTAGCCAAGATACAAGCACAGGGTAAGAGTTATGAGCTGAGGACAGTTCTCTATTGACCTTTTGGCCAAGATCAAGAATCTGTACAATATGGGAGTCACTACCCTGCCACCTGACCATGTGGACAAGATGTTACATCTATTTCCAGAGAAAGAAGACTAAATATCCTGCTAAAAACAAAATTACCAGTGATCCCATCCTGCCATCTCCCTTCAAAGCCCAATGCAAGTGTTGGCATTAGCTAGAAAATTGTTGCTTACTGTCTATTATGAACCAACTACTGCCCCTTCCTGCAATTTGATGAGGCCCATGTATTCATAAATGCTGTATTATATATCTGTCCATTTCCATTATATATTATGCAATATATTGTACCATGTGACTGAAATGTAATTCCATTTATTTGCAAAAATAATTTTAACCATGTGAAACTAATTTTATCATAGATTTTCAATTGCCTTGAAATCTACATTTTTCTTTCAGATCCATAACACCTGCGAGGTTTTTTTGGGGTTTTTTTTATTGCAGTTTTATTATTTATACAATCAAGCATACAATCTTGAAAGAATAGAAATTAAACAGACATCAATATAGTAAAAAATGAGGAAACGCCAATATTTAGGTACGGTATACAAAAATATTATAAGCCAAATGTACTCTAAGTCCTCTAATGGGGTATCCTATACACTTAGAAGGCTATTAATATAAACAATAAATTTTATGAAGAATTCTGACTGACCCTAGCTTATAGAATTGTAATATCCATCTATAAAAGAATATCACAACTATGGAGGTGTTACAGAATCAAGCCAATCATCCACAATATCAAAGGAAATTCTTTCAGATATAAATTTAGTAAGTTGGGATGGATGAAAGAACATATATTTAGCATCACGATACTTAATAAAACACTTACATGGGAACCTCAATGTAAATGAGGCTCCCATTTGCAGCAATTTAGGTCTCATTATCAGAAATTGCTTTTTTCTCTTCTGGGTATCTCTGGCCTCATCTGGAAATAGTTGAACATTCACCTGAAGAAATTATTCATTACGATTCCTAAAATACAATTTTAGTACCCATTCTCTATCTGAATCTAATAAAAAAGAAATAATTAACATAGCAGGTTGGATAACTACTATATCTGAGGATTCTAAAATCTCTGAAATGTTCAAAGGTGTTATCATTTGGAAATCCTGTCTCATTTGAATTTATCCTCAATGCAGGCACGTAGTAAATGTTCGATAAAGGTGGTAATGTTTACTGTGGGATCTTCAAAATTTGCAAGGCATACCTATTCCACATCTCTTTAGCTGAAACTAAAGGCAGTTTAGGAAAATTAATCAGTCTCAAATTTTTCCCTCGAATCACATTTTCAAGATTTTCAGTTTTTCTAGTTAGAAACTGATTTTCCTTTATCAAGGCTGACTGTTGATCACTCATTTTATCTACATTTTGTCTAACAGATTCCACAGCCCGATCCCTTTTGATATTCTCATCTTGTAGATTTTCAACTTGTGTTTCAATGTCCACCACTTTCTTAATCAATGGCTTCAACTGCAGAGATACATTTTCATTTAAGATGACCAGGGTCTCCCATATAGTCTCCAAAGAAATAACCTGAGGCCTTACCATGGATATAATTTTTATTCCCTGCTCTGGGGATCTCGTGGTGCCGAGATCAGCTGGGGACTGTAACGATCCTCCCATTGCAATCCCTCCGGAGACGCCATCCACAACGGTCTCCACTGCAAACTCCGTCAGTGTTGCTGACATCATCGGTGAGCAGCAAGTGGGTAGCCAAAATGGTATTCCTTATTGCTGCGGGGTTCTCCGAAGGAGTTTTTTGAACCGTGGATAAAGATGTTATGGAGTCAAGGAGGGGGTCTGATGTCTCACAGCCTTCTTGACCTCCCTCCAGCGACTGCGTTCCACCCAGGTGAGCAGTTCTATATACATGGGTGTCCATCGGGCCGCTTACCCAACTCACAGGGGAGGCCTCCAACGTTAGCCTCTCCCGCGCCCGTCGCTTTCGGCCCGAATGCGGCATGAAATCCTGGGGAAACGATCAGTCCACAAGTAGAAAAAAAGGAGACACTCAGCACAGCTAGGTCAGTCAGCCATCTTGGATTCCCCCTCAGCCTGCGAGGTTTTGAAAATTCATGTATACATACATTTTTTGGCACTTACAGCAAGTATAGTAGGAATGTTATGTGCCTAACAAGGGGCCCATCTGTGGAATTTTTCATCTGCATGGGAGCAAAAAGTTACATGGGTAACAAGAAAGTTAAGTGCATAAGTTCAAAAACAGACAGACAAGAGCAGGAAGATATGGGGACAAAACAGTGGAGTTAGCAGGATTCCCCATAAACTGCCAGCAGAAATGAAATAAGGGTGAAGTGATCATCAGAGTCAGGCAGGGCCAATTAGAGACTGCAAGATGAGATGGCATCTCCTGCCCCAGTTAGGTCCCACAGGGAAGAAATGTTGCAACCAAAGTGGGAGAAGGTGGAGAAGTGAAAAGAAGAGCAGCATTAGAAGGCTGATGGAAAAGAACTAAAAACAAAGGAATTGGAAGGGGGGGGAGGGGCGCGAGAGAGAATACCTCCTCCATGCAGCAAAATGGTGCTGGACAACCCTAAGTTGATGCCATTTTAAAACAGGGACCTGGCAGGTGTAAGGAATAGCAGGTCTTGAACCAACAACCCTTGGAGATGGGGGTACAGACCCTCAGGATTAGCCACAGGACCAGCTGATCTCAAAACACCTTAGTAGTAATTACCTAATCTACCTGCCTCTGGCAGCTGCTAACTGGACCAGCCTTGTGTGTGTGTCCCCTGATTGGAAGCTGTATATACGAATCTGCTTGATATTCCCTTGCTGGTCCAAACAGTCTTCTGAGACCTTGCCTGTGGAAGCACAGTCCAATTGGCCCTCTTACTTCTCATCCACAGCAGAGTCCTGATTTATGGCCAGGCCTATAGTCTCGACCTGCCTCAGCCCATTAAAGGAATGAGAGGATGGAGACAAGTGGGTTGGGGGAGGGACCTGGAGCAGGATGAGTGGAGGGAGAGGGAGGACTGCACTGAGACTGAGGTGGGAAATGGAGGAGAGAGCAAGGGGCTTCATGATGATGGTGGTCAGGCTGAACTTGCCAGAGAAGTAATAAATATTATGTATTCCTACCACTTGTATTCCTCAAAAAAGCCTAGTAGGAGTGGAGGGAGGAGGAAGAGAGCTGGTGGGTGGCAGAGCGAAAAGTACGTGCTGAGTGCATTTCTGGTAAGTTCTGGATGTAAAGAACACCTTTGGAAAATGTGTGAATTCTATAGAACATACCTTTCCAATCTTGTTTTTTGTTGGTCCTGTAAAAGGTATCACAACTTTCAAAGAGTCCAGTTTTCTCTAGGACCCATGGAACTACTAGAACTGAGTCAAACTTGTGCCAGTGCAGTAAATTGCTGGAATTTATGAAGACCCCCAACAAGAGAATAATAAAGCAGAGTTGCTTACCTGCAACAGATGTTTTCCAAGGACAGTCTTCACACATGGGTGACATCATCCAATGGAGCCTGTCACAGAACTTTAATCTCAAATAATCTAGCGCTTTCAGCATGCTCTACTGAGCATGTGCAGTTGTAGTTATTTCCTTGCCCCTTAAGCAGAGGCCCTCAGTCCATAATATAGATAATACATGGAGAACCAACTCACAGAGGAGGCGAGTGGGTTTCATGAGGTCCGACATCCTGCTGTCCTTGGAGTATATCTGTTAAAAGTAAGCAATTCTGCTTTCTCCAAGGACAAATAGGAAGGCACTTCTCACACATGGATGAAGCCCTAGCTATAGATTGCCCAAAACAGGACAAATCAAGAGAACCCCATAGAGCTAGACACTACCTTTCTCCCTTTTGTATGTGAGGCAGGTGACCCAAAAAGGGTTTTAGGAGGGAAAGAGGTTGGGTTCTACATGAAAGAGACCCATAGGACAGATAGAGACAAAATCCCATGCGCAGCATAGGCGCCTAAGCCAGGGGAGTGATACGAACTTAGGACAAGAAGCACATTTCACCTCACAGAAAGTAATGCAGTCAGGGGTTCCCAACAGTGAACTCAGACAAGCACCAGTAGGCATTGATCCTCCTGTCGAAGAGGAAAGGGCACAAAAACCCACCAAGAGAAAAGCTCTTGGCTGAAGACTGCACAGTTTCCTTTGGTGTCACAAGACAACTGAAAACCTGAGCTGAGAAATCCCTTCAAAAAGAAACTGCGGTTCATAAGGATCTGAAGAGGAAGTGTTGTGGATCATTGAAATAAGAATGCTTAAAGCTGTAGAGAAAAGCTTTTTTATTTAAATACTATAAAATAAGGCCTTATGGAGAGGCAGAGTGCCATGCAAGCACTAGCACAGAGCTTTCCAAAGTGTGTGTCGGGACACATTAGTGTGTCGCCTTTAGTGTGGAGGTGTGTCGCCCGGTCCACAGGGCCGGCGGAAGCAGGGAACTATAGCAGGAAGATCAGCGGGCAGTGGTGGAGCTTACATCACCACGGCCCGAAGAAAAGGGTCACGTTCACTCCTCCTCCTTCCTGCCTGTGCAGCCCTGGAAGAAAAACGTTGCCGGAGCCGCGTGGGCAGGAAGGAGGAGGAACATCTGCTGCATACAGAAGAAGAGCAGCGTTAATGGGCCGTTGCGGATCCCACGTCGCGACGGCCCAAGAAGAGGAGGAAACCCGATAGCAGGGCCGCTGCGGATCCCACGTCGCGGCAGCCCGAGAAGAGAAGGAAACCCGATAGCAGGGCCGCTTCAGATCCCATGTCACGGCCAGGGAAGATCAGGGCCTCTGAAGAGCCCATCCTTCGGCAACCCGTGCAGAGGGACAGCATGTGCCAGTGAGAGCCTGTGCTTGAGCAAGAGAGCATGTAGGAGTGAGAGAGCCTGTGTGTGTGAGAGTGAGACAGCATGTGCACGAGAGAGACAGTATGTATGAGAGAGAGGCATGTGAGAGTGAGAGCTGTGGATGTGTGAGATTGCATGTGAGTGAGAGCCTGTGTGTGTGAGAATGTGTGAGATAGCGTGTGAGAATGAGAACCTGATTGTGTGTTTGAGGGAAGACAGATGGAGAGAAAAGAAATAGAAAAAAAGACCCTGTAAAAGGAATTGGCAAAAAAACAAGAAAGGAAAGGTGGAAAAAAAAGCCTGTGACCAACAGATTAGAAAACTAAGATCAGACAGCAAAGGTAAAAAAAAAAATTACTTTTTAGTGATTGGCACATGTAATCTTTGGGAATGTGCAAGAGTAGCACTTTCTCTATGCCGATCTCACAATGTACGAGATCAGCATGGAGGAAGTGGAAGCCTGCAAATATTTATTATGAGATAGGTTGTGTTGTGAAACATTTTATTTATGTATATATTTAAGGAAACATACATAAATTGTTGAAATACATTTTGTTCGTTTAACCTTTAACTTCTGGTTTGCTGGTAGACTGAATTACTGTGTCACGAAATTATGTTTGTCTAAAAAGTGTGTCACCAACATGAAAAGTTTGGAAAGCTCTGCACTAGCATAAACTCCCTCTCAAATGATTTTACTAATAACAAAGCATTATATAGAATTTCAGTTGTGTATTTCCAACCCCTGAACTAGGTTACATAACTGTCAAAATTTTGATGATCAGCTTTCTATTATAGACTGGGATAGACAAGTGGTTACGGGACACTTGAAATGGTTTGAAAGATTTTCAGCTTGTTTTGCGAGTAAATTCACATATACTTTCTATACAATAGGACACATCAGCATTGAGCGCTAAGCTAATTTTATGTCAATATGTGGAAAATATGAGGTTTATAATAAATTTATTAATAAAATAATATACAAAAAATATCCAATAAAACCTCAAATTGAGAGTGGGAGGGAGGTAAGTTTATGATTACAACTCCAATACTGTAGCAAGGCCGTGGAGGCATGCAACAGAATAAGTATCTCACATTAAAAATGTATTTTAAGAAAAACAACTAAGTAAATAAAGAGAGAAATTATTATTGGTGGGGTATTTTGGGGATTATCTATTGAACAGCTACTCCATCAACATCAGAACTGGAAGTCAGAAGAAGCATCAAATACAAAGAGGCAGACCCTGGGGCTGCAGGAAACAGAAAAAGCTGCTAGACTGTGTAATCAATATCGGGTGACATCGCAACAATATTCCCCCCAGCTGATTCTACTACTGAGGCTCATCTCTCTGTAGGAAGGAACAACATGAACCAAGAAAGAAGTCTGGAACCTCTCCACCGAAAGAAAAAACAGGGATAGTGCAAGAGCAGCCCCTATAGAAACAGGACTTTTTCACTACTCAGAAAACCCAGAGAGTACCATGTCAGGTTCAGTCTGGCTTAAGTGTGAACACCTAACGCATGCACAATGGATATGGCTGGAGGTCTGGAGGCACACCTGCCGTATGGGATACAGATGGGCTACATTCCTCTTTACAGAGATAGAGTTTATATGCCACACAGACCAGCAGGAGTGGTCAAACAAAAGAATATGTGTTGCACCCAACAGGTTTTAGAAGAAATACTCCCATGTGGGAGAAAACTGCATATGTCGCTGGTGAGCAGACAAGAGAGGGGACCCACGAATCAAGAATAGTTTCTTCACGAAACAGCCCTTCTGTACAGGAGTACTTACCCCATCATTGTACTACTATCTGGCAGGCTCTTGGATCCAGTAGGGAATAGAGAACAGCTGCAAGTCAGAAACAAAAAAAACGCCCTCCCCCGGAGAACAGGGAGCAAGAAACCCACCTTTCTCAGGGTGGAAAGCAAGGTACTTGAGAGGAAACCCGTGAGGGGTGGAAAATCAGCAGGAATCAGTTTGTCCTAAACTCAAAAACCTCCTTACTCTCCAAAAGAGAGTAGGATATAGTCGCTTACCTCAGAGGTTCAAGAGGCGACAAAAGCTGGTGGCCATATAGTTAAACCAGAATGGACACCATGGTAACTAAGTGTAGGGACACAAGCAAAAACGATCCCATTGACCCCTGCTGCTGCCCCCAAACCCACCCCCCTCACACACATACATCCCTTAAAGGACCATGCAAGGAGGGGGTTCCTAAACAGGAGAACCAAGGCTCCAGCTCGAGCAATGAACCTACAAAAGACTACACCCTGGAAGCTTACCTATGAAGGGGATTTGAGTGTAAGCTGAGAGGGGCCTAAAAGACCTACCCCTTCCCTGTAGGGAGAAGACTCCTGACACTATCACCCTGATATCCACTCCAATTGTGAAACAACCAGGAGCACAGTCTTAGCCAAGACATACCAGCGTACTGGTGACAACAGAACATAACATATTATGTTACTAAGTGGAAACACACACTAGAAGGCAACTAGGACAGTAGTGCCCCTGCACTGAACTCCCGCTCTCAAGTGCAATACCTCACATTCATGCAGTGGGATACCGTCCTGCTGATGGAGGTGCATATGCGCTCAACATCGCAGCATCCATGGATATGGCCCCACACGCACTGCGAGAGAGCAATCAAAAAGTGTGTTATGGCACTCATGGCAAGACACATGAGGGTTCTGATGACTGAAATGACAATGGGGCCCTAGGCAGCAATGGCGATAACGCCATACATGGCGCCTTTGTACTCCACGGTACCGATAGTGATTACATCATCTAGCAGCACCATAGCACTTGGAAGAATAAATTACTCCTGTCAGTGTTAATCGTGCTTATCATGCTCTACTATATCAATGATGCCTTATGGAGTCCACATGCACAGTGCCACTGGCACTTCAACTGTTTTGGTCTGTAGCTAGGCAGCACTTAATAGAATTGCTCTCAGGGCACACACGGTGCCTCAGGATCCCAAAGCGGCTAACCACAGACTTGATTATTTATTTAAAGTCTTTTCTATACCATCGCTAAGTTATATACCATTGCAACGGTTTACATGTAGGCATGTGTTGATGAATGGCAACCCCCCCCCCCCCAAGCATGCTAAAGTGTCAAGAAAGCCCATGGTGCAGTGCCCTGCAGCATCCAACAATGCCCACTGGTGCCCACAGTGGTGATAGCACCAATGGAGCCAATAGCAGAGTCAACACTCATCAGCAACTGACCGCGTCTATGGCACTGAACAACGTCATGTCCAGGGATTAGCAATGCACAACAGTGCTGAAGATGCTCGATGGCACCCACGGTGCTCGATGGTACCACAGGGCTCAACGGCCTTGAAGGCAGACAGTTAATGGCACCCACAGTGCCTGAAGACATCAATGACTCAACCTCATCTGAAGGCGGCGATGGTCTGATGGCACCAATGGCACCATCATCTAAGGCATCAATGGTCTGGGAGCAGTGATGCACCCACGGTGCCTGAAGGCCCCAACATCAACTCATTCAATGGCGCTCACAGCATTGAAAGAGTGGTGGATGCCTCGACTACGTAAATGGCACCTACCAGCACCCAAAGGAGTCAATGTCACCATGGCTGGTACTCCATGGGCTTGCCAGTGCCCCAGTGTTGACACCAATGGTACTCGAGGTGTCAATGGTGCCTACAGTGCACAATGGTGCATGGCAATGTCAATGGCGCTCACAGAGAATGATGGTGTATATGGCACTTGATACTGATTGTGGTGTTAGCACCCATGGTGCTTGATGGTGTCTATGATGTCAATGGTGCTCCACAGTGTCAAGCAGCACCAACATCATACTCTGTGCCCATCTGGACACTGCAATGGCGCTTGTCAGCGCCTATGGCACTCGACATCGAAGATGCCACCTCTGCTCAATGGTGGCCTTGGTGCATCCAGAATGCCCTTTTCCCGATGGTCGAGGGCCATGGCCCTTGATGTCATCCACGACCTTCAATGGGGTCAAGTGTGACCATAGCACCTCATGTTGCTGAAGGCATCCATGGTGCTTGAGGTCCAAAATGCTTGGCTGTGCCCAATGTGCTCGATGGTGTCGAGACCATCCACGATGCTCGACAGTGTCCATGGAATGCCATGGCCTGATGACACAACCACTTCAAGGGCAGCCATGGCATCGAATGGCATTGATAACAATCATGGGGCTCGATGGTATCCATGGTGCCTGGCACCATCAAGGGTGTCCGTGGCCCTCAAAGGCATCCACTGTCCAGCCCTCAGTGGCATCAAGGGTGGCCATGGCACTCAGTGGTGCTCATGGCACCTGATACCGATGCTTCAGACTTGGTGCTCTGACATGGATGTGCATAGGCAACCTTTTTCAGATATGGCACCAATGATGCAGCAGCAATGCTGATGGCACAGGCTCAGGCTCATGCTCACCCTCTCTCTGAAGCTGAAAAGCAAGAGGGAGAGTCTGTGTTGTCCAGGGTACCAAAGGCCCTTGGAGACTACATCCTAGGAGTGTGGGGAGGATAAGTTCCCCTCCCCACAGGAACGATCCAGTCCTCAATTCTTTCATTGCCTGGAACTTCATTGATGCCCAGTGGTCAGATGACATCACATAGAAATCCTGCCTGAGCAAGAACTCAGGCGAGTCCCCAGGCCCAGAGACCTATGCAGTCTGCACATGGACTGAATACTGCTAGTCCCACCAGCACCTGACAAAGACACAGACAGATTAAAGAGAGGACACAGAAAATAAGCTGCAGATGCAGCATTATTAATTAAGAAAAGAAAGCAGACTCTGCCAGACTGCAAGCAAAAGACCCGCCATGCAGCCGAAAGGAGCTTAAATAAAAGAAAAAATAAAGGAAAACAAAAAAATATCACAAGGTAAGAGTATGAAAGAGGCTCTGTTAGAAAAAAACAGCTGCAGCTCCAGAAAAACAAATCACAGTCGGGAAGGAGCGCACTGTTAGCCGGCATTTGGACGCACGTTTTGGACGTGCTAGCTTTACCCCTTATTCAGTAAGGGGTAATAGCGCGTCCAAAACGCGCGTCCAACCCCCCCGAACCTAATAGCGCCCGCAACATGCAAATGCACGTTGATGGCCCTATTAGGTATTCCCACGCGATTCAGTAAGCAAAATGTGCAGCCAAGCCGCACATTTTGCTTTCAGAAACTAGCGCCTATCCAAAGGTAGGCGCTAGTTTCTGCCGGTACCGGGAAAGTGCACAGAAAAGCAGTAAAAACTGCTTTTCTGTGCACCCTCCGACTTAATATCATGGCGATATTAAGTCGGAGGTCCCGAAAATTTAAAAAAGTAAAAAAAAATTTTAAAAATTTTAAAATGGGCCCGCGGCTGTCAGGTCGAAAACCGGACGCTCAATTTTGCCGGCGTCCGGTTTCCGAGCCCGTGGCTGTCAGCAGGCTCAAGAACAGATGCCGGCAAGATTGAGCGTCGGCCGTCAAACCCGCTGACAGCCGCCGCTTCCGTCAAAAAAGAGGTGCTAGGGACCGGAACTATAACAGCATGGCCCTGAGTGTGATGATTGGGGACAATCATTAAGAGGAAAATATGAAAATATAGGCTACTTGTTACTTGCTGCTTTAAAAGAAAAAACTACCTCCTGAGTTAACAAATACCTGGAATACCCGGAACAAGAAGGCCAGAACAGCATGGGAATGCAGAGTAAATGTGAAGATGAGACTGAGCAAGTAAAGAATGTGTGATGTTTGAGAGATGCGTGAGAGACATGTACCTGCAACTTAAAAGAATATGAAAGCCATGTTTAATAGTCTAAAAAGAGGGTAATGTAAATTTAAAACAATGCTATGTTTATTCCCATAAGGAAATACAATCTCATTCTTTCAGTTTTCACTATCTTAATGTATTTGTACATCAAGATAGTGATGTACAAATAACCTACCACTAGGACAGGTAATGCCAATTACAAGCCATTTGGTATGAAGAATTAGTAGCGCTAATTCTTCAAGAGGGGAATGAAGATAGCCTGGATTAAATAATTAAATAATGAAATTAGTGGAACAGTTTTGCACAAGAGAAGGAATGTGCATTTGTTTTTAAACAGGCTTTGCATGAGAGACGCAAGCAGTTTGTATGGAGCCAGCTGAAGGCCTAGCGTACCAAGATAACGGTACTTTTACATCATTAGTTTAGGTAAAAGGTTTAGTCCAAATAAGGAAGTCGTCCCAAAATAAAAAACAGCCACTGTTAGCAAAATCTGTATATAAGAATGTAATGTGTAACTTGAAAACTGAGCAGACTTTGACACGTCACCGTTAGACGCCCTAAGTAACTCCCAGGAAAACTATCTTTCCTGTAATTCTTCTTCTGACTTTTACTTTGCTTTACTATAATAAAGAGTATTATTGAGAAGTATAAAGACTGCGAGTGTTTTCTATAGTAAATTAAGGTTAAGTGCCGGCCTTCTTTGAATTCTCTGTGAGCGTGGGGTCCACAGATAATGGATTTGAACTCCCTGCAAAAAAAAGCAGGTAATGATACCTTTGAAATCTCAGAGTATCGCAGCGCTCTGATAATGAACACAACTCTGCCTTATAAATGGACAACATCTATGTACCATTTTACATTTCACCCTACTAAAATTTCCATTAATGAGCAGAGTATCATACACATCCCTTTGCTTGTTCCAAATCACCTTCGACAGAAAGTTTTTGATGTTTAGATTTCCTGTATTATTTTACAATTGAACTAAACCTCATATAACAGATGTGTATATTTGTCAGTATATCAGGTAATTAAGATATTCTGATCTGAGCTGCAGCTCACTGCTTATCATATAGATATGCAATAAAAAATTAGTTTTGAGGAGAATGTGCTGGTTGTCTCCCTGCATGGAATTCCATCCTGTGCCTCCTGCCACCGCTGAAGACACCTGAGCCTCTAGGACAAGGGAGAGCTCTTGGTAACATCTACCGGCTCGTCAAAGCCCCTTTGCATGCTTTTGCAGTCGCACCTCCAACACATCGTTTCTTGATAAAAACCTCTTCTGATGGGTAAAAAGAAGAAAGACTGTATGAGGACATTTCCACTTGGTCGTTCTTCTGTCCCCTCTGTATCTCAGCTCACCTTGGAGGTTTTTCAATTTACTAGCCAAGGTGCTCCGGGTGCTGTTGAGCTTGGACCTTCTGGTTCTGCTCTCTCTGAGACCCAATGGACTTATCCCCCCAGGGTTAGGACCTCAAGTCAACTGGATTTGCTGGACAAGGCTGCAAGTTCTGAAATTTCTGCTCCCATTGTCCAAAGTGGGGCAACCCAGTTGTGCCTTTTGGTTCTTCTACTCCTTTGAGTCATCTGGAAAAGCCTGCTACAATATTGCTGGATTCCCTGTGGGCTGCCATAATGAAGTTGGAAACCACCTTGTCATCCAGGTTTGACTCTATGATGAACTTAATGATCAATCTCAAAAAATTCAGGAGCATGCTGAAAAACTGACTGTCCTAGAAGACAGGTTTTCGTCTGTTAATGAGCAATATGCTAATATGATGAGAGATAATATTAATCTACAGAGAAGATTAGAAACTTTTGGTAATTACGTTAGAAGTTATAATTTAAGGATGTTGAATTTCCCTAGATGTTCAATTGTTTCCCTTATAGAGTTGCTTGGGAGATGATTTTCAAGACCTCCTTGGTATCTCTAAAGAGACTATTCTTTCATTTGTTAAAGCATATTACTTGTCTTTTTCTTCTGAGGCAGTGGAAAGTGTACCTGAAGAAGATCCTTTTGATTTAACAGGTTTCTTGGAGAATTCAAATTTTTCTATAGAGGATAAAGCAACCGTTTTGGTAGAGTTCTCTAAGGAATCTGATAAACAATTAGTATCAAACCTTTTTTTTTTTTTTTTTTTTTTTAATTTATTTTAGCTTAAAAGAAAGCTTTTTCCCATGGTCAAAAAATCTCTATTTTTCCTGATGTAACTAGGGATACTCAGCTTCATTGTAAATTATTTTTGGCAAGATAACAGAAGACTATAGATATTGGAGGATCTTTTCAACAAAAATTCTCTTGCAAGTATATGCTTAAATATCAGGGTAACAGATATATTTGCTATGATGTGGTTCAACTGGATAATTTCCTGTTTAACAAGATGGCTCTACATGGAGGTGGCTTTAGCATTCAGGGTAATAATACTGGTCCAATTGTGTAAGAATAGCTAATTTTTCTTTTTTCATTGCTGATAACTCTTCCCGATATGGTTTGTGATTAGTTCTTCGTTCTAGATATTACTGCTGTATGTGACTGTAGTTTTATATTCTTTAACCAAGTTTTTTCTTGGGACGTTTCAAAACTCAAAGAAAATAAAAAAAAAACAAAAAACAGTGTTTTAAGAAATCTCCTTTTAAAGAGATTTCAAATGATGGCATGTATGCATGGGGGTGCTGGCTGTGGCCTGTGATGGTGACCAGTATTCACATGAATCCTGCTCAGATGGACGGAATTAAGACAGGACAGCGAGCCACCACGTGGAGCAAACAGTTGTGATGACGCCACTGGCTTTGCATGGGTCACTGGAGGAAGAGAGTGGCACTGGTATGATTGGTACATGGATACCACGGCGCTGGTAAGACAGACCACATGGGGCACTGGTGCAGTCAGACTGGGGAGTAAGTGCTGAGGTCTCTGCAAATGTTCTGCGGTTGGTCTGCTATGATACAGAAAAAACAAACAAGAAGAATTAGTCTAAGCTCCTTTAATCAGGATATATAAAAACTAAGCACAATTTTTCTGGTACAAAGACATAAGAAAAATGAAGCACACAGAGAGAATTAGGGCCTGTACTGATCTTTTTAACTGCTAGGCATAAATCTTACCAGATCTCTACAATGATTCTGGGCTTGAAAAAGTAATATAGAGCTGGGCTAGATGATTTCTGAGTGATTCTATATAGTGGCCTCAACAACACAGAAATCTTCTAGGCTGACACCCGGCAGCGCTAACAAATTCCGAAATCAGATCAGAGCGACTGGCCCAGAGAGACAGGGGTTCTAAACCCAAATCCCCTGTACTACAGCACACAGGGCTGCAGCCAGAGCCATAGCGCCAGCCCACCAGATCTTATTCTTAAAACGTGGTTTTCCTCCATATGTTTCTGGCCCACATGATGAAGTCAAAGCTACATTTAAAATAAGCAAATAAATATGCTCCCATGGTTCCAGAATATTTTATTTTGTTTTTTATTTATTTTATTTGCTTCTATTAAAAACAAAAATAAACAAAACAAAAAACATCAGATTGGCCCTACCTCTTTCCCCTCTGCCGCTGCCACACCCCCCCCCCCCCCAGTATCCGCACCGGATTCTCCTGGACAAGCCCCCCCCCCCCTCCTACCAACCACTTACCTCATCTGTGGGCCTAAGGGGCAGGAACAATCCCCAGTCACTCCTGCCCCAATGTCAGGTGCATGAGAGCTTCCCTCCAAAGGATGGGCCGGGGTCTTGGTAAGCTCAGAATCAGGCCGATACAATTAAGACTCACGGAAAACATGCCTCAGTGTTGAGTGCCCGCTTTCCTAACGCACCACCCATCCACCTCTCCTGGGAGCAAGATACTGTATTTAAATGAGGGGGTCATGCTAAAAAGGAGGTGCTAGGGACAATAGCACACCCTTGGCACCTCCTTAGCAGTGGAAGCCCAGGAGAGGTGGCTGTCAGCGGGTTTGGAATACAGACACTCAATTTTACGAGTGTCCGTTTCCCTAACCTGATCTGCTGGCACACTTTTTTTTTTAAATATTTTTTTTAACCTTTTGGTTCCTCTGACTTAATATCATCATGATATTAAGTTGCCACGATATTAAATCGGAGGATGTACAGAAAAGCAGTATTTTCTGTAAAATGTGCGGATCGGGCACATGTATCTGGGGCGAATGACTAAAAGCATCATCAACATGCATTTGCATCTGATGAGCACTATTAGTTTCGGAGGTGTTTGGACGCACATTTTAGATGCGCTAAACCCCTTATTGTATAAGGGTAGTGGACGCGCGTCCAACCATGGGTAAAACAGTGCGCTCACCTGATCGCACTTTACTGTATCAGCCTGAAAGTTAGCTCACCATGTATAAAGCCAAGCAGTGTCTTCACCCAATGCTATAACCATTCCCGAAGGGTTGAGCCTGCTGATGAAGGCCACGGCTGAGACTTAATGGGCTGCAGAACACCTAAGGACAAAGGCAGGTCGAGACTTTGGGTCTAGGCGTGGATCAGGAATCTGGCATGGATCAGAAGAAAGGGGGCCAACTGGACAGTGTTTCCACAGGCACGGCCTCAGAAGATTGGATCAGTGAGGGTATATGAAGTAGTGTCCTTATATATCTACAGCTTCCAATGCATACACAAAGCTGGACCAGTCGAGAGCTTCCAGAGGTGTGGACTGCCCCTGCTAGGTAGATTAGGCAATCGCTACCAAGGTGCTTTGAGATCAGCTGGCCCTGTGGCTAATCCTGAGAGTCTGTGTCCCCAGCTGCGAGGTTGCAGGTTTGAGACCTTCTATTCCTTACACCTGCCAGGTCTCTGTTTCAAAAAGGCATCAGCTCAAGGTTAGCCAACACCATTTTGTTG
This sequence comes from Rhinatrema bivittatum, assembly GCF_901001135.1. Lineage (NCBI taxonomy): Eukaryota > Metazoa > Chordata > Amphibia > Gymnophiona > Rhinatrematidae > Rhinatrema > Rhinatrema bivittatum. The sequence continues at coordinate 490,339,011 of NC_042616.1, forward strand.
CATGGAAGTATCTTTGTACTTATCTCCAAACAATAAAATGGCACCAGCAGGGCAGGAGAAGCTGGGGTAGACCCAGGATGGGGTAAGTGATTGGGGGAGAGGATGAACTGTCATATTTTGAAAACAAAATCAAATGAAATTGATAGCTTTTGTCTTCAAAACAAAACAAAAGCACATCAATATACACCCATCCTATTGTACCCTCACCTTTGTGAGTAAATGAACTGCAAACTGTATAGTCACCCTATGATTGTAATAAGAGTGTTTGCACATATAAGATAAGTGCATAATAGACTCGAAACACCTTTTGGGTGTTCATGTACAGTCACTCATTTATGACGGTGAACCCGTCCTATTATACTCACGTTGTTGTATGTGATTCCTTTTTGATATATTGTTTGCAATTTTATTACATACTTTACCAGTTTTTCAAATTTTGGTTGTCAATATTTTGTTATAGCCTAACTGCCACACATGGAGTAAACAAGATTGCTTACCTGTAAACAAAGGCTCTCCATAGCAAGCAGGATGACCATAACGCATGGGTGACAACATAGGATGGTATTGGCACTGACCCAGCGCTCAGAACTCGGTAAAAGCCAAACTGAGTATGCACAGGCATTCCTGTGCATACAATGTTATGAACACCATAGGCTCTTCCAGAGCTTAAGCTTTAGCCAGCTAGTTGATTCTCCAGAGGCAGATAAGTATTAAGAATGGCTGATTAATTCTACAGTCTATGGAGAACACTGTTTAAAAGGTAAGCAAACTTGCTTTCTCCATTTACAAGTAGGCATGATTCAGCCATAACGCATAAGGTGTTCCAAGCTAAGGATTGTGTTGCAGAGCAAATTTATTTATTTATTTTATTGTTTTTGTATTCCGACATTAGATCGAGATATCACATCGGTTCACATATAACAAACGCAAATAAGGCATCGGCTGCTTATTTTTACAGAGTAACTTAGAACAGTTAATTTACAGTATAAATTAGAAAATGGAACATATTATAGTATAATTTAGAATATTTAAACAATAATTTAGAATATTTAAATAAATACTTTACTTTGGTTTAATTAGCTCTTATACCACCTTTCAAAAAAAAAAAATCAAAGCTCTACCCAAGTAGAGAGTGGACTACTGGGTGAACAGGCTGTGCAGAACTGCTTGTCCAAAAGATAGTCTCCTCAAGACATGCTGTCCAGATAGTAGTGGGACATGAAGGTGTGAACTGACAACCAAGAAGTAAGCTCTGCATATATCTTTAATAGAGTAAGGGTCTCCAAATAATTTTTTTCCCGATACAGGGCACT